>NC_141547.1:50414545-50725454 GCF_021556685.1 Rattus norvegicus | reverse complement strand
TTCACCATGATACTTAGATTCCGTTACTTAAAATGTTGCTATACATTGAAAAGCACACTCATACAAGCATGTCCCATTGGGAACTCGCTGAATTCGCCTAGAAATTTTGATTCCATTTGTGTAAATTTTTCTATATCCCGAGCAGTCCACTTATTACTATTGTGGCTTAATAGGAACTAACTGAATTCACCAAGTTACTGAGATTCGGCTCACCAAATTTTGATAAATCTTTAAATGTACACATATTACAAGAGACTGCTACTGCGAACTAACTGAATTCACAAAGAAAAACTGTTTCAGTTCGTTAAAACGTTGCTATATCTTAAATAACAAGCTTATTACATGCGATCCTATTGGGAACCTACAGAGTTCACCATGATAGTTAGATTCCGTTACTTATAATGCTGCTATATTTTGAAAAGCACACTCATACAAGCATGTCACATTGGGAACTCACTGAATTCACCAAGAAAGGTTGATTCAATTCGTCAAAATTTTTCTATACCCCAAGCAGTCCACTTATTACTATTGCGGCCTACTAGGTATTAACTGAATTCACCAAGTTACTGAGATTCGGCTCAGCAAATTCTGATAAATCTTTAAAAGTACACATCTTACAAGAGCCTGCTACTGGGAATTAACTGAATTCACAAAGAAACAGCCTTTCAGTTCGTTAAAACGTTGCTCTATCTTGAATAACAAGCTTATTACATGTTAATCCTATTGGGAAACTACTGACTTCTAAGTGATACAAAGATTCAGTTCCTTAAAATGTTGCTATATATTGAAATGCACACTCATACAAGCATGTCCCATTGGGAACTCACTGAATTCGCCTAGAAATTTTGATTCCATTCGTGAAAATGTTTCTATATCCGGAACAATCCAGTTATTACTATTGCGGCCTACTAGGAACTAACTGAATTCACCAAGTTACTGAGATTCGGCTCACCAAATTTTGATAAATCTTTAAAAGTACACATATTACAAGAACCTGCTACTGGGAACTAACGGAATTCACAAAGAAAAAGTGTTTCAGTTCGTTAAAACGTTACTCTATCTTAAATTACAAGCTTATTACATGCGATCGTATTGGGAACCTATAGAATTCACCATGATAGTTAGATTCCGTTACTTAAAATGTTGCTATATATTGAAAAGCACAATCATACAAGCATGTCCCTTTGGGAACTCACTGAATGCACCAAGAAATTTTGATTCAATTCGTCAAAATTTTTCCATATCCCGAGCAGTCCACTTATTACTATTGCGGCCTACTACGAACTAACTGAATTCACCAAGTTACTGAGATTCGCCTAGCAAATTTTGATAAATCTTTTAAAGTACATATCTTACAAGAGCCTGCTACTGGGAACTAACTAAATTCACAAAGAAACAGCATTTCAGTTCATTAAAACGTTGCTCGATCTTGAATAACAAGCTTATTATATGTTAATCCTATTGGGAAACTACTGATTTCAACGTGATACATAGATTCAGTTCCTTAAAATGTTGCAATATATTGAAATGCACACTCATACAAGCATGTCCCATGGGAACTAACTGAATTCGCCAATTTGATTCAATACGTGAAAATTTTTCTATATCCCGAACACTCCACTTACTACTACTGCGGCCAACTGGGAACTAACTGAATTCACCAAGTTACTGAGATTCGACTCAGCAAATTTTGATAAATCTTTAAAAGTACACATATTACAAGAACCTGCTACTGGGAACTGACTGAATTCACAAAGAAACAGTGTTTCAGTTCGTTAAAACGTTGCACTGTCTTGAATAACAAGCTTATTACATGAGAATCCTATTGGGAAACTACAGAATTCACCATGATACTTAGATTCCGTTACTTAAAATATTGCTATATATTGAAAAGCACACTCATACAAGCATGTCCCATTGGGAACTCCCTGAATTTGCCTAGAAATTTTGATTCGATTAGTGAAAATTTTTCTATATCCCGAAAAGTCCACTTGTTATTATTGCGGCCTCATAGGAACTAACTGAATTCACCAAGTTACTGAGATTCGGCTCAGCAAATTTTGAAAAATCTTTAAAAGTACACATCTTACAAGAGCCTGCTACTGGGAACTAAATGAATTCACAAAGAAACAGCGTTTCAGTTCGTTAAAACTTTGCTCTATCTTGAATAACAACCATATTACATGTTAATCCTATTGGGAAACTACTGAATTCAAAATGACACATAGATTCAGTTCATTAAAATGTTACTATATATTGTAATGCACCCTCATACAAGCATGTCCTATTGGGAACTAACTGAATTCGCCAATTTGATTCCATTCGTGAAAATTTTTCTATATACCGAACAGTCCACTTATTACTACTGCGGCTTACTGGGAACTAACTGAATTCACCAAGTTACTGAGATTCGACTCACCAAATTTTGATAAATCTTTAAAAGTACACATATTACAAGAGCCTGCTACTGGGATCTAACTGAATTCACAAAGAAAAAGTGTTTCAGTTCGTTAAAACGTTGCTCTATCTTAAATAACAAGCTTATTACATGCGATCCTATTGGGAACCAACAGAATTACCATGATAGTTGGATTCCGTTACTTAAAATGTTGCTATATATTGAAATGCACACTCATACAAGCATGTCCCATTGGGAACTAACTGAATTCGCCAATTTAATTCAATACGTGAAAATTTTTCTATTTCCCGAACAGTCCACTTATTACTATTGCGGCCTACTTGGAACTAACTGAATTCCCCAATTTACTGAGATTCGGCTCAGCAAAATCTGGTAAATCTTTAAAAGTACACATCTTACAAGAGCCTGCTACTGGGAACTAACTGAATTCGCAAAGAAACAGCGTTTCAGTTCGTTAATATGTTGCTCTATCTTGAATTACAAGCTTATTACATGTTAATCCTATTGGGAAACTACTGAATTCTACGTGATACATAGATTGAGTAACTTAAAATGTTGCTATATATTGAAATGCACACTCATACAGCATGTCCCATTGAGAACTAACTGAATTCGCCAATTTGATTCAATACGTGAAAATATTTCTATATCCCGAACAGTCCACTTTCTACTGCGGCCTACTGGGAACTAACTGAATTCACCAAGTTACTGAGATTCGACTCAGCAAATTTTGAAAAATCTTTAAAAGTACACATAGTACAAGAACCTGCTACTGCGAACTGACTGAATTCACAAAGAAACAGTGTTTCAGTTCCTTAAAACGTTGCGCTATCTTGAATCACAAGCTTATTACATGAGAATCCTATTGGGAAACTACTGAATTCACCATGATACTTAGACACCGTTACTTAAAATGTTGCTATATATTGAGAAGCACAATCATACAAGCATGTCCCATTGGGAACTCACTGAATTCACCACGAAATTTTGATTCAATTCGTCAAAATTTTTCTATATCCCTAGCAGTCCACTTATTACTATTGCGGCCTACTACGAACTAACTGAAATCACCAGGTTACTGAGATTCGCCTCAGCAAATTTTGATAAATCATTAAAAGTACACATATTACAAGAACCTGCTACTGGGAACTGACTGAATTCACAAAGAAACAGTGTTTCAGTTCGTAAAAAGGTTGCGCTATCTTGAATAACAACCTTATTACATGAGATTCCTATTGGGAAACTACTGAATTCACCATGATACTTAGATTCTGTTACTTAAAGTGTTGCTATATATTGAAATGCACACTCATACAAGCATGTCCCATTGGGAATTCATGAATTCGCCTAGAAATTTTGATTCCATTAGTGAAATATTTCTATATACCGATCAGTCCACTTATTAATATTGCGGCCTACTACAAACTAACTTAATTCACCAAGTTACTGAGATTCGGCTCAGCAAATTTGATAAATCTTTAACAGTACACATCTTACAAGAGCCTGCTACTGGGAACTAACTGAATTCGCAAAGAAACAGCGTTTCAGTTCGTTAAAACGTTGCTCGATCTTGAGTAACAAGCTTATTATATGTTAATCCTATTAGGAAAATACTGATTTCAACGTGATACATAGATTCAGTTCCTTAAAATGTTGCTATATATTGAAATGCACATTCATACAAGCATGTCCCATTGGGAACTAACTGAATTCGCCAATTTGATTCAACACGTGAAAATTTTTCTGTATCCCGAACAGTTCACCTACTACTGCGGCCTACTGGGAACTAACTGAATTCACCAAGTTACTGAGATTCGACTCAGCAAATTTTTAAAAATCTTTAAAAGTACACATAGTACAAGAACCTGCTACTGCGAACTGACTGAATTCAGAATGAAACAGTGTTTCAGTTCGTTAAAACGTTGCGCTATCTTGAATAACAAGCTTATTACATGAGAATCCTATTGGGAAACTACTGAATTCACCATGATACTTAGATTCCGTTACTTAAAATGTTGCTATACATTGAAAAGCACACTCATACAAGCATGTCCCATTGGGAACTCGCTGAATTCGCCTAGAAATTTTGATTCCATTTGTGTAAATTTTTCTATATCCCGAGCAGTCCACTTATTACTATTGTGGCTTAATAGGAACTAACTGAATTCACCAAGTTACTGAGATTCGGCTCACCAAATTTTGATAAATCTTTAAATGTACACATATTACAAGAGACTGCTACTGCGAACTAACTGAATTCACAAAGAAAAACTGTTTCAGTTCGTTAAAACGTTGCTATATCTTAAATAACAAGCTTATTACATGCGATCCTATTGGGAACCTACAGAGTTCACCATGATAGTTAGATTCCGTTACTTATAATGCTGCTATATTTTGAAAAGCACACTCATACAAGCATGTCACATTGGGAACTCACTGAATTCACCAAGAAAGGTTGATTCAATTCGTCAAAATTTTTCTATACCCCAAGCAGTCCACTTATTACTATTGCGGCCTACTAGGTATTAACTGAATTCACCAAGTTACTGAGATTCGGCTCAGCAAATTCTGATAAATCTTTAAAAGTACACATCTTACAAGAGCCTGCTACTGGGAATTAACTGAATTCACAAAGAAACAGCCTTTCAGTTCGTTAAAACGTTGCTCTATCTTGAATAACAAGCTTATTACATGTTAATCCTATTGGGAAACTACTGACTTCTAAGTGATACAAAGATTCAGTTCCTTAAAATGTTGCTATATATTGAAATGCACACTCATACAAGCATGTCCCATTGGGAACTCACTGAATTCGCCTAGAAATTTTGATTCCATTCGTGAAAATTTTTCTATATCCGGAACAATCCAGTTATTACTATTGCGGCCTACTAGGAACTAACTGAATTCACCAAGTTACTGAGATTCGGCTCACCAAATTTTGATAAATCTTTAAAAGTACACATATTACAAGAACCTGCTACTGGGAACTAACGGAATTCACAAAGAAAAATGGTTTCAGTTCGTTAAAACGTTACTCTATCTTAAATTACAAGCTTATTACATGCGATCGTATTGGGAACCTATAGAATTCACCATGATAGTTAGATTCCGTTACTTAAAATGTTGCTATATATTGAAAAGCACAATCATACAAGCATGTCCCTTTGGGAACTCACTGAATGCACCAAGAAATTTTGATTCAATTCGTCAAAATTTTTCCATATCCCGAGCAGTCCACTTATTACTATTGCGGCCTACTACGAACTAACTGAATTCACCAAGTTACTGAGATTCGCCTAGCAAATTTTGATAAATCTTTTAAAGTACATATCTTACAAGAGCCTGCTACTGGGAACTAACTAAATTCACAAAGAAACAGCATTTCAGTTCATTAAAACGTTGCTCGATCTTGAATAACAAGCTTATTATATGTTAATCCTATTGGGAAACTACTGATTTCAACGTGATACATAGATTCAGTTCCTTAAAATGTTGCAATATATTGAAATGCACACTCATACAAGCATGTCCCATTGGGAACTAACTGAATTCGCCAATTTGATTCAATACGTGAAAATTTTTCTATATCCCGAACACTCCACTTACTACTACTGCGGCCAACTGGGAACTAACTGAATTCACCAAGTTACTGAGATTCGACTCAGCAAATTTTGATAAATCTTTAAAAGTACACATATTACAAGAACCTGCTACTGGGAACTGATTGAATTCACAAAGAAACAGTGTTTCAGTTCGTTAAAACGTTGCTGTATCTTGAATAACAAGCTTATTACATGTTAATCCTATTGGGAAACTACTGAATTCAACATGATATATAGATTCAGTTCCTTAAAATGATACTATATATTGAAATGCACACTCATACAAGCATGTAACATTGGGAACTAACTGAATTCGCCAATTTGATTCCATTTGTGAAAATTTTTCTATATTCCGAACAGTCCACTTATTACTACTGAGGCCTATTGGGAACTAACTGAATTCACCTAGTTACTGAGATTCGACTCAGCAAATTTTGACAAATCTTTAAAAGTACACATTCTACAAGAACCTGCTACTGGGAACTAACTGAATTCACAAAGAATCAGTGTTTCAGTTCGTTAAAACGTTGCACTGTGTTCAATATCAACCTTATTACATGAGAATCCTACTGGGAAACTGCTGAATTCGCCATGATACTTAGATTCCGTTACTTAAAATGTTGCTATATATTGAAAAGCAAACTCATACAAGCAAGTCCCATTGGGAACTCACTGAATTCGCCTAGATATTTTGATTCCATTCGTTTAAATTTTTCTATATCCCGGACAGTCCACTTATTACTCTTGCGGCCTACTAGGAACTAACTGAAATCACCAAGTTACTGAGATTCGGCTCAGCAAATTCTGATAAATCTTTAAAAGTACACATATTACAGGAGCCTGCTACTGGGAACTGACTGAATTCACAAAGAAACAGTGTTTCAGTTCGTTAAAACGTTGCGCAATCTTGAATAAGAAGCTTATTACATGTTAACCCTATTTGGAAACTACTGAATTCACCATGATACTTAGATTCCGTTACTTAAAATGTTGCTATATATTGAGAAGTACACTCATACAAGCATGTCCCATTGGGAACTCACTGAATTCGCCTAGAAATTTTGATTCCACTCGTGAAAATTTTTCTATATCCCGAACAGTCCACTTATTACTATTGCGGCCTACTAGTAACTAACTGAATTCACCAAGTTACTAAGATTCGGCTCACCAAATTTTGTTAAATCTTAAAAGTTCATATATTACAAGAGCCTGCTACTGGGAACTAACTGAATTCACAAAGAAAAAGTGTTTCTGTTCGTTAAAACGTTGCTCTATCTTAAATAACAAGCTTATTACATGCGATCCTATTGGGAACCTACAGAATTCACCATGATAGTTAGATTCCGTTACTTAAAATGTTGCTATATATTGAAAATCACACTCGTACAAGCATTTCCCTTTGGGAACTCACTGAATTCACCAAGAAATTTTTGATTCAATTCGTCAAAATCTTTCAATATCACGAGCAGTCCACTTATTACAATGCGGCCTACTACGAACTAACTGAATTCACAATGTTACTGATATTCGGCTCAGGAAATTTTGAAAAATCTTTAAAAGTACACATCTTACAAGAGCCTGCTACTGGGAACTAACTGAATACACAAAGAAACAGCGTTTCACTTCGTTAAAACGTTGCTGGATCTTGAATAACAAGCTTATTATATGTTAATCCTATTGGGAAAATACTGATTTCAACATGATACATAGATTCAGTTCCTTAAAATGTTGCTATATATTGAAATGCACACTCATACAAGCATGTCCCATTGGGAACTAACTGAATTCGCAAATTTGATTCAACACGTGAAAATTTTTCTGTATTCCGAACAGTTCACATACTACTGCGGCCTACTGGGAACTTCCTGAATTCACCAATTTACTGAGATTCGACTCAGCAAATTTTGAAAAATCTTTAAAAGTACACATAGTACAAGAACCTGGTATTGCGAACTGACTGAATTCACAAAGAAACAGTGTTTCACTTCGTTAAAACGTTGCGCTATCTTGAATAACAAGCTTATTACATGCAATCCTATTGGGAACCTACAGAATTCACCATGATATATTCCGTTACTTAAAATGTTGCTATATATTGAAAAGCACACTCATACAAGCATGTCGGACTGGGAACTCACTGAATTCACCAAGAAATTTTGATTCAATTCGTCAAAATTTTTCTATATCCCGAGCAGTCCACTTATTACTACTGCGGCCTACTACGAACTAACTGAATTCACCAAGTTACTGAGACTCGGCTCAGCAAATTTTGATAAATCTTTAAAAGTACACATCTTACAAGAGACTGCTACTGGGAACTAACTGAATTCACAAAGAAACAGCGTTTCAGTTCGTTAAAACGTTGCTCTATCTTTAATGACAAACTTATTACATATTAATCCTATTGGGAAACTACTGAATTCTACGTGATACATAGATTCAGTTCCTTAAAATGTTGCTATATACTGAAATGCACACTCATACAAGCATGTCCCATTGGGAACTAACTGAATTCGCCAATTTAATTCGATACGTGAAAATTTTTCTATATCCCGAACAGTCCACTTATTACTATTGCGGCCTACTTGGAACTAACTGAATTCACTAAGTTACTGAGATTCGGCCCAGCAAATTCTGATAAATCTTTAAAAGTACACATCATATAAGAGCCTGCTACTGGGAACTAACTGAATTCGCAAAGATACAGCGTTTCAGTTCGTTAAAACGTTGCTCTATCTTGAATGACAAGCTTATTACATATTAATCCTATTGGGAAACTACTGAATTCTACGTGATACATAGATTGAGTAACTGAAAATGTTACTATATATTGAAATGCACACTATACAGCATGTCCCATTGGGAACTAACTGAATTCGCCAATTTGATTCAATACGTGAAA
Organism: Rattus norvegicus; assembly: GCF_021556685.1. NCBI lineage: Eukaryota > Metazoa > Chordata > Mammalia > Rodentia > Muridae > Rattus > Rattus norvegicus. Next base: position 50,716,531 of record NC_141547.1, on the reverse strand, counting down.
ATATTTCTATATCCCGAATAGTCCACTTTCTACTGCGGCCTACTGGAAACTAACTGAATTCACCAAGTTACTAGATTAGACTCAGCAAATTTTGAAAAATCTTTAAAAGTACACATATTACAAGAACCTGCTACTGGGAACTGACTGAATTCACAAAGAAACAGTGTTTCAGTTCGTTAAAACGTTGCGCAATCTTGAATAACAAGCTTATTACATGAGAATCCTATTGGGAAACTACTGAATTCAATATGATACATAGATTCAGTTCCTTAAAATGTTACTATATATTGAAATGCACACTCATACAAGCATGTCCCATTGGGAACTCACTGAATTCGCCTAGAAATTTTGATTCCATTGGTGAAAATTTTTCTATATTCCGAACAGTCCACTTATAACTATTGCGGCCTACTAGGAACTAACTGAATTCACAAGTTACTGAGATTCGGCTCACCAAATTTTGAAATTCTTTAAAAGTACACATATTACAAGAGCCTGCTACTGGGAACTAACTGAATTCACAAAGAAAAACTGTTTCAGTTCGTTAAAACGTTGCTCGATCTTGAAAAGCAAGCTTATTATATGTTAATCCTATTGGGAAAATACTGATTTCAACGTGATACATGGATTCAGTTCCTTAAAATGTTGCTATATATTGAAATGCACACTCATACAAGCATGTCCCATTGGGAACTAACTGAATTCGCCAATTTGATTCAACACGTGAAAATTTTTCTGTATCCCGAACAGTTCACCTACTACTGCGGCCTACTGGGAACTAACTGAATTCACCAAGTTACTGAGATTCGACTCAGCAAATTTTTAAAAATCTTTAAAAGTACACATAGTACAAGAACCTGCTACTGCGAACTGACTGAATTCAGAATGAAACAGTGTTTCAGTTCGTTAAAACGTTGCGCTATCTTGAATAACAAGCTTATTACATGAGAATCCTATTGGGAAACTACTGAATTCACCATGATACTTAGATTCCGTTACTTAAAATGTTGCTATACATTGAAAAGCACACTCATACAAGCATGTCCCATTGGGAACTCGCTGAATTCGCCTAGAAATTTTGATTCCATTTGTGTAAATTTTTCTATATCCCGAGCAGTCCACTTATTACTATTGTGGCTTAATAGGAACTAACTGAATTCACCAAGTTACTGAGATTCGGCTCACCAAATTTTGATAAATCTTTAAATGTACACATATTACAAGAGACTGCTACTGCGAACTAACTGAATTCACAAAGAAAAACTGTTTCAGTTCGTTAAAACGTTGCTATATCTTAAATAACAAGCTTATTACATGCGATCCTATTGGGAACCTACAGAGTTCACCATGATAGTTAGATTCCGTTACTTATAATGCTGCTATATTTTGAAAAGCACACTCATACAAGCATGTCCCATTGGGAACTCACTGAATTCGCCTAGAAATTTTGATTCCATTGGTGAAAATTTTTCTATATTCCGAACAGTCCACTTATAACTATTGCGGCCTACTAGGAACTAACTGAATTCACAAGTTACTGAGATTCGGCTCACCAAATTTTGAAATTCTTTAAAAGTACACATATTACAAGAGCCTGCTACTGGGAACTAACTGAATTCACAAAGAAAAACTGTTTCAGTTCGTTAAAACGTTGCTCGATCTTGAAAAGCAAGCTTATTATATGTTAATCCTATTGGGAAAATACTGATTTCAACGTGATACATGGATTCAGTTCCTTAAAATGTTGCTATATATTGAAATGCACACTCATACAAGCATGTCCCATTGGGAACTAACTGAATTCGCCAATTTAATTCAATACGTTAAAATTTTTCTATTTCCCGAACAGTCCACTTATTACTATTGCGGCCTACTTCGAAATAACTGAATTCACCAAGTTATTAAGATTTGGCTCACCAAATTCTGATAAATCTTTAAAAGTACACATCTTACAAGAGCCTGCTACTAGGAACTAACTGAATTCGCAAAGAAACAGCGTTTCAGTTCGTTAAAATGTTGCTCTATCTTGAATTACAAGCTTATTACATGTTAATCCTATTGGGAAACTACTGAATTCTACGTGATACATAGATTGAGTAACTTAAAATGTTGCTATATATTGAAATGCACACTCATACAGCATGTCCCATTGGGAACTAACTGAATTCGCCAATTTGATTCAATACGTGAAAATTTTTCTATATCCCGAACAGTCCTCTTTCTACTGCGTCCTACTGGGAACTAACTGAATTCACCAAGTTACTGAGATTCGTCTCTCAAATTTTGAAAAATCTTTAAAAGTACACATATTACAAGAACCTGCTACTGGGAACTGACTGAATTCACAAAGAAACAGTGTTTCAGTTCGTTAAACGTTGTGCTATCTTGAATAACAAGCTTATTACATGAGAATCCTATTGGGAGATTACTAAATTCAATATGATACATAGATAGAGTTCCTTAAAATGTTACTATATATTGAAATGCACACTCATACAAGCATGTCCCATTGGGAACTAACTGAATTCGCCAATTTGATTCCATTCGTGAAAATTTTTCTATATCCCGAAAAGTCCACTTAATACTGCGGCCTACTGGGAACTAACTGAATTCACCAAGTTACTGAGATTCGTCTCAGCAAATTTTTAAAAATCTTTAAAAGTACACATAGTACAAAAACCTGCTCCTGGGAACTAACTGAATTTACAAAGAAACAGTGTTTCAGTTCGTTAAAACGTTGCGCTACCTTGAATAACAAGCTTATTACATGAGAATCCTATTGGAAAACTACTGAATTCACCATGATACTTAGATTCCGATACTTAAAATGTTGCTATACATTGAAAAGCACACTCATACAAGCATGTCCCATTGGGAACTCACTGAATTCGCATAGAAATTTTGATTCCATTGGTGAAAATTTTTCTATATCCCGAACAGTCCACTTATTACTATTGCGGCCTACTAGGAACTAACTGAATTCACCAAGTTACTGAGATTCGGCTACCAAATTTTGATAAATCTTTAAAAGTACACATATTACAAGAGACTGCTACTGGGAACTAACTGAATTCACAAAGAAAAAGTGTTTCACTTCGTTTAAACGTTGCTCTATCTTAGATAACAGGCTTATTACATGCGATCCTATTGGGAACCTACAGAATTCACCATCATAGTTAGATGCCGTTACTTAAAATATTGCTATATATTGAACAGCACACTCATACAAGCATGTCGCATTGGGAACTCACGGAATTCACCAAGAAATTTTGATTCAATTCGTCAAAATTTTGCTATATCCCGAGCAGTCCACTTATTACTACTGCGGCGTACTACGAACTAAATGAATTCACCAAGTTACTGAGACTCGGCTCAGCAAATTTTGATAAATCTTTAAAAGTACACATATTACAAGAGCCTGCTACTGGGAACTAACTGAATTCACAAAGAAACAGCGTTTCAGTTCGTTAAAACGTTGCACTGTCTTGAATAACATGCTTATTACATGAGAATCCTATTGGGAAACTACTGAATTCACCATGATACTTAGATTCCGTTACTTAAAATATTGCTATATACTGAAATGCACACTCATACAAGCATGTCCCATTGGGAACTAACTGAATTCGCCAATTTAATTCGATACGTGAAAATTTTTCTATATCCCGAACAGTCCACTTATTACTATTGCGGCCTACATGGAACTAACTGAATTCACTAAGTTACTGAGATTCGGCCCAGCAAATTCTGATAAATCTTTAAAAGTACACATCGTATAAGAGCCTGCTACTGGGAACTAACTGAATTCGCAAAGATACAGCGTTTCAGTTCGTTAAAACGTTGCTCTATCTTGAATGACAAGCTTATTACATATTAATCCTATTGGGAAACTACTGAATTCTACGTGATACATAGATTGAGTAACTGAAAATGTTACTATATATTGAAATGCACACTAATACAGCATGTCCCATTGGGAACTAACTGATTTCGCCAATTTGATTCAATACATGAAAATATTTCTATATCCCGAATAGTCCACTTTCTACTGCGGCCTACTGGGAACTAACTGAATTCACCAAGTTACTGAGATTCGACTCAGCAAATTTTGAAAAATCTTTAAAAGTACACATATTACAAGAACCTGCTACTGGGAACTGACTGAATTCACAAAGAAACAGTGTTTCAGTTCGTTAAAACGTTGTGCTATCTTGAATAACAAGCTTATTACATGAGAATCCTATTGGGAAACTACTAAATTCAATATGATACATAGATTCAGTTCCTTAAAATGTTACTATATATTGAAATGCACACTCATACAAGCATGTCCCATTGGGAAATCACTGAATTCGCCTAGAAATTTTGATTCCATTGGTGAAAATTTTTCTATATCCCGAACAGTCCACTTATAACTATTGCGGCCTACTAGGAACTAACTGAATTGACAAGTTACTGAGATTCGGCTCACCAAATTTTGAAATTCTTTAAAAGTACACATATTACAAGAGCCTGCTACTGGGAACTAAATGAATTCACAAAAAAACAGCGTTTCAGTTCGTTAAAACGTTGCTCTATCTTAAAGTACAAGCTTATTACATGCGATCCTATTGGGAACCTAGAGAATTCACCATGATAGTAAGATTCCGTTACTTAAAATGTTGCTATATATTGAAAAGCACACTCGTACAAGCATGTCCCTTTGGGAACTCACTGCATTCACCAAGAAATTTGGATTCAATTCGTCAAAATTTTTCAATATCCCGAGCAGTCCACTTATTACTATTGCGGCCTACTACGAACTAAATGAATTCACCATGTTACTGAGATTCGGCTCAGCAAATTTTGATAAATCTTTAAAAGTACACATCTTACAAGATCCTGCTACTGGGAACTAACTGAATTCACAAAGAAACAGCGTTTCAGTTCGTTAAAACGTTGCTCTATCTTGAATGACAAGCTTATTACATATTAATCCTATTGGGAAACTACTGAATTCAATGTGATACATAGATTCAGTTCCATAAAATGTTGCTATATATTGAAATTCACACTCATACAAGCATGTACCATTGAGAACTAACTGAATTCGCCAATTTAATTCAATATGTGAAAATTTTTCTTTATCCCGAACAGTCCACTTATTACTATTGCGGCCTATATGGAACTAACTGATTCACAAAGTTACTGAGATTCGGCTCAGCAAATTCTGATAAATCTTTAAAAGTACACATCTTACAAGAGCCTGCTACTGGGAACTAACTGAATTCACAAAGAAAAATTGTTTCAGTTCGTTAAAACGTTGCTCTATCTTAAATATCAAGCTTATTACATGAGATCCTATTGGGAACCTAGAGAATTCACCATGATAGTTAGATTCCGTTACTTAAAATGTTGCTATATATTGAAAAGCACACTCATACAAGCATGTCCCATTGGGAACTCACTGAATTCACCAAGAAATTTTGATTCAATTCGTCAAAATTTTTCAATATCCCGAGCAGTCCACTTATTAATATTGCGGCCTACTACGAACTAACTGAATTCACCATGTTACTGAGATTCGGCTCAGCAAATTTTGATAAACCTTTAAAGTACACATCTTACAAGAGCCTGCTACTGAGAACTAACTGAATACACAAAGAAACAGCGTTTCAGTTCGTTAAAACTTTGCTCGATCTTGAATAATAAGCTTATTATATGTTAATCCTATTGGGAAAATACTGATTTCAACGTGATACATAGATTCAATTCCTTAAAATGTTGCTATATATTGAAATGCACACTCATACAAGCATGTCCCATTGGGAACTAACTGATTTCGCCAATTTAATTCAATACGTGAAAATTTTTCTATATCCCGAACAGTCCACTTATTACTACTGCGGCCTACTGGGAACTAACCGAATTCACCAAGTTACTGAGATTCGACTCAGCAAATTTTGAAAAATCTTTAAAAGTACACATATTACAAGAACCTGCTACTGGGAACTAACTGAATTCACAAAGAAACAGTGTTTCAGATCGTTAAAACGTTGCGCTATCTTGAATAACAAGCTTATTACATGAGAATCCTATTGGGAAACTACTGAATTCACCATGATACTTAGACACCGTTACTTAAAATGTTGCTATATATTGAGAAGCACAATCATACAAGCATGTCCCATTGGGAACTCACTGAATTCACCACGAAATTTTGATTCAATTCGTCAAAATTTTTCTATATCCCGAGCAGTCCACTTATTACTATTGCGGCCTACTACGAACTAACTGAATTCACCAAGTTACTGAGATTCGCCTCAGCAAATTTTGATAAATCATTAAAAGTACACATTTTACAAGAACCTGCTACTGGGAACTGACTGAATTCACAAAGAAACAGTGTTTCAGTTCGTAAAAAAGGTTGCGCTATCTTGAATAACAAGCTTATTACATGAGAGACCTATTGGGAAACTACTGAATTCACCATGATACTTAGATTCTGTTACTTAAAATGTTGCTATATATTGAAAAGCACACTCATACAAGCATGTCCCATGGGGAACTCTTGAATTCGCCTAGAAATTTTGATTCCATTAGTGAAATATTTCTATATACCGATCAGTCCACTTATTACTATTGCGGCCTATTAGGAACTAACTGAATTCACAAAGTTACTGAAATTCGGCTCACCTAAGTTTAATAAATCTTTAAAAGTACATATCTTACAAGAGCCTGCTACTGGGAACTAACTGAATTCACAAAGAAACAGCGTTTCAGTTCGTTAAAACGTTGCTCTATCTTGAATAACAAGCTTATTACATGTTAATCCTATTGGGAAATTACTGAATTCAACATGATACATAGATTCAGTTCCTTAAAATGTTACTATATATTGAAATGCACACTCATACAAGCATGTCCCATTGGGAACTAACTGCATTCGCCAATTTTATTCCATTCGTGAAAATTTTTCTATATCCCGAACAGTCCAATTATTACTACTGCGGCCTACTGGGAACTAACTGAATTCACCAAGTTACTGAGATTCGACTCAGCAAATTATGAAAAATCATTAAAAGTACACATATTACAAGGAACTGCTACTGGGAACTAACTGAATTCACAAAGAAACAGTGTTTCAGTTCGTTAAAACGTTGCACTGTCTTGAATAACAAGCTTATTTCATGAGAATCCTATTGGGAAACTACTGAATTCACCATGATACTTAGATTCCGTTACTTAAAATGTTGCTATATATTGAAAAGCACATTCATACAAGCATATCCCATTGGGAACTCACTGAATTCACTTAGAAATTTTGATTCAATTCGTCAAAATTTTTCTATATCCCGAGTAGTCCACTTAATACTATTGCGGCCTACTACGAACTAACTGAATTAACCAAGTTCCTGAGACTCAGCTCAGCAAATTCAGATAAATCTTTAAAAGTACACATCTTAAAAGAGCCTGCTACTGGGAACTTACTGAATTCACAAAGAAACAGCGTTTCAGTTCGTTAAAACGTTGCTCTATCTTCAATAACAAGCTTATTACATGTTATTCCTATTGGGAAATTACTGAATTCAACGTGATACATAGATTCAGTAACTTAAAATGTTGCTATATATTGAAATGCACACTCATACAAGCATGTCCCATTGGGAACTAACTGAATTCTCAATTTGATTCAATACGTGAAAATTTTTCTATATCACAAACAGTCGACTTATTACTACTGCGGCCTACTGGGATCTAACTGAATTCACCAAGTTACTGAAATTCGACTCTGCAAATTTTGATAAATCTTTAAAAGTACACATATTACAAGAACCTGCTACTGGGAACTAACTGAATTCACAAAGAAACAGTGTTTCAGTTCGTTAAAACGTTGCACTGTCTTGAATAACATGCTTATTACATGAGAATCCTATTGGGAACTACTGAATTCACCATGATACTTAGATTCCGTTACTTAAAATATTGCTATATATTGAAAAGCACACTCATACAAGCATGTCCCATTGGGAACTCCTTAAATTTGCCTAGAAATTTTGATTCGATTAGTGAGAATTTTTCTATATCCCGAAAAGTCCACTTGTTACTATTGCGGCCTCATAGGAACTAACTGAATTCACCAAGTTACAAGATTCTGCTCAGCAAATTTTGAAAAATCTTTAAAAGTACACATCTTACAAGAGCCTGCTACTGGGAACTAAATGAATTCACAAAGAAACAGCGTTTCAGTTCGTTAAAACTTTGCTCTACCTTGAATAACAACCATATTACATGTTAATCCTATTGGGAAACTACTGAATTCAAAATGATACATAGATTCAGTTCCTTAAAATGTTACTATATATTGAAATGCACCCTCATACAAGCATGTCCTATTGGGAACTAACTGAATTCGCCAATTTTATTCCATTCGTGAAAATTTTTCTATATCCCGAACAGTCCTCTTATTACTACTGCGGCTTACTGGGAACTAACTGAATTCACCAAGTTACTGAGATTCGACTCACCAAATTTTGATAAATCTTTAAAAGTACACATATTACAAGAGCCTGCTACTGGGATCTAACTGAATTCACAAAGAAAAAGTGTTTCAGTTCGTTAAAACGTTGCTCTATCTTAAATAACAAGCTTATTACATGCGGTCCTATTGGGAACCTACAGAATTCACCATGTTAGTTAGATTCCGTTACTTAAAATGTTGCTATATATCGAAAAGGACACTCGTACAAGCATGTCCCTTTGGGAACTCACTGAATTCACCAAGAAATTTTGATTCAATTCGTCAAAATTTTTCCATATCCTGAGCTGTCCACTTATTACTATTGCGGCCTACTACGAACTAACTGAATTCACCAAGTTACTGAGATTCGGCTCAGCAAATTTTGATAAATCTTTAACAGTACACATCTTACAAGAGTCTGCCACTGGGAACTAACTGAATTCACAAAGAAACAGCGTTTCAGTTCTTTAAAACATTGCTCTACAATGAATATCCTAGTAAGAGCACCAGTGGAAGGGGAAGCCCTGGGTCCTGCTAAGACTGAACCCCCAGTGAACTAGACTATGCGGGGAGGGTGGCAATGGGGGGAGGTTTGGGAGGGGAACACCCATAAGGAAGGGGAGGGGGGAGGGTGATGTTTGTCCGGAAACCGGGAAAGGGAATAACACTTGAAATGTATATAAGAAATACTCAAGTTAATAATAAAAAAATAAAAAAAAGTAACTAATGAAATAGCTGACATATGATACAAAAAAAAATAAAACATTGCTCTATCTTGAATAACAAGCTTATTATATGTTAATCCTATTAGGAAAATACTGATTTCAACGTGATACATGGATTCAGTTCCTTAAAATGTTGCTATATATTGAAATGCACACTCATACAGCATGTCCCATTGGGAACTAACTGAATTCGCCAATTTGATTCAATACGTGAAAATATTTCTATATCCCGAACAGTCCACTTTCTACTGCGGCCTACTGGGAACTAACTGAATTCACCAAGTTACTGAGATTCGACTCAGCAAATTTTGAAAAATCTTTAAAGGTACACATAGTACAAGAATCTGCTACTGCGAACTGACTGGATTCACAAAGAAACAGTGTTTCAGTTCGTTAAAACGTTGCGCTATCTTGAATAACAAGCTTATTACATGAGAATCCTATTGGGAAACCACTGAATTCACCATGATACTTAGACACCGTTACTTAAAATGTTGCTATTATTGAGAAGCACAATCAAAGAAGCATGTCCCATTGGGAACTCACTGAATTCACCACGAAATTTTATTCAATTCGTCAAAATTTTTCTATATCCCGAGCAGTCCACTTATTACTATTGCGGCCTACTACGAACTAACAGAATTCACCAGGTTACTGAGATTCGCCTCAGCAAATTTTGATAAATCATTAAAAGTACACATATTACAAGAACCTGCTACTGGGAACTGACTGAATTCACAAAGAAACAGTGTTTCAGTTCGTAAAATAGGTTGCTCTATCTTGAATAACAAGCTTATTACATGTTAATCCTATTGGGAAACTACTGAATTCAACATGATACATAGATTCAGTTCCTTAAAATGTTACTATATATTGAAATGCACACTCATACAAGCATGTCCCATTGGGAACTAACTGAATTCGCCAATTTGACTCCATTCGTGAAAATTTTTCTATATCCCGAACAGTCCAATTATTACTACTGCGGCCTACTGGGAAAAAACTGAATTCACCAAGTTACTGAGATTCGACACATCAAATTATGAAAAATCATTAAAAGTACACATATTACAAGAAACTGCTACTGGGAACTAACTGAATTCACAAAGAAATAGTGTTTCAGTTCGTTAAAACGTTGCACTGTCTTGAATAACACGCTTATTTCATGAGAATCCTATTGGGAAACTACTGAATTCACCATGATACTTAGATTCCGTTACTTAAAATGTTGCTATATACTGAAAAGCACATTCATACAAGCATATCCCATTGGGAACTCACTGAATTCACCAAGAAATTTTGATTCAATTCATCAAAATTTTTCTATATCCCGAGTAGTCCACTTAATACTATTGCGGCCTACTATGAACTAACTGAATTAACCAAGTTCCTGAGACTCGGCTCAGCAAATTCAGATAAATCTTTAAAAGTACACATCTTAAAAGAGCCTGCTACTGGGAACTAACTGAATTCACAAAGAAACAGCGTTTCAGTTCATTAAACCTTGCTCTATCTTGAATAAAAAGCTTATTACATGTTATTCCTATTGGGAAATTACTGAATTCAACGTGATACATAGATTCAGTAACTTAAAATGTTGCTATGTATTGAAATGCACACTCATACAAGCATGTCCCATTGGGAACTAACTGAATTCGCCAATTTGATTCAATACGTGACAATTTTTCTATATCACAAACAGTCGACTTATTACTACTGCGGCCTACTGGGATCTAACTGAATTCACCAAGTTACTGAGATTCGACTCAGCAAATTTTGATAAATCTTTAAAAGTACACATATTACAAGAACCTGCTACTGGGAACTAACTGAATTCACAAAGAAAAAGTGTTTCAGTTCGTTAAAACGTTGCACTGTCTTGAATAACAAGCTTATTACATGAGAATCCTATTGGGAAACTACAGAATTCACCATGATAGTTAGATTCCGTTACTTAAAAGGTTGCTATATATTGAAAAGCACACTCGTACAAGCATGTCCCTTTGGGAACTCACTGAATTCACCAAGATATTTTGATTCAATTCTTCAAAATTTTTCCATATCATGAGCAGTCCACTTATTACTATTGCGGCCTACTACGAACTAACTGAATTCACCAAGTTACTGAGATTCGGCTCAGCAAATTTTGATAAATCTTTAACAGTACACATCTTACAAGAGCCTACCACTGGGAACTAACTGAATTCACAAAGAAACAGCGTTTCAGTTCATTAAACCTTGCTCTATCTTGAATAAAAAGCTTATTACATGTTATTCCTCTTGGGAAATTACTGAATTCAACGTGATACATAGATTCAGTAACTTAAAATGTTGCTATGTATTGAAATGCACACTCATACAAGCATGTCCCATTGGGAACTAACTGAATTCGCCAATTTGATTCAATACGTGAAAATTTTTCTATATCACAAACAGTCGACTTATTACTACTGCGGCCTACTGGGATCTAACTGAATTCACCAAGTTACTGAGATTCGACTCAGCAAATTTTGATAAATCTTTAAAAGTACACATATTACAAGAACCTGCTACTGGGAACTAACTGAATTCACAAAGAAAAAGTGTTTCAGTTCGTTAAAACGTTGCACTGTCTTGAATAACAAGCTTATTACATGAGAATCCTATTGGGAAACTACAGAATTCACCATGATAGTTAGATTCCGTTACTTAAAATGTTGCTATATATTGAAAAGCACACTCGTACAAGCATGTCCCTTTGGGAACTCACTGAATTCACCAAGATATTTTGATTCAATTCTTCAAAATTTTTCCATATCATGAGCAGTCCACTTATTACTATTGCGGCCTACTACGAACTAACTGAATTCACCAAGTTACTGAGATTCGGCTCAGCAAATTTTGATAAATCTTTAACAGTACACATCTTACAAGAGCCTGCCACTGGGAACTAACTGAATTCACAAAGAAACAGCGTTTCAGTTCTTTAAAACGTTGCTCGATCTTGAATAACAAGCTTATTATATGTTAATCCTATTAGGAAAATACTGATTTCAACGTGATACATAGATTCAGTTCCTTAAAATGTTGCTATATATTGAAATGCACACTCATACAGCATGTCCCATTGGGAACTAACTGAATTCGCCAATTTGATTCAATACGTGAAAATATTTCTATATCCCGAACAGTCCACTTTCTACTGCGGCCTACTGGGAAAAAACTGAATTCACCAAGTTACTGAGATTCGACTCAGCAAATTTTGAAAAATCTTTAAAAGTACACATAGTACAAGAACCTGCTACTGCGAACTGACTGAATTCACAAAGAAACAGTGTTTCAGTTCGTTAAAACGTTGCGCTATCTTGAATAACAAGCTTATTACATGAGAATCCTATTGGGAAACTACTGAATTCACCATGATACTTAGACACCGTTACTTAAAATGTTGCTATATTGAGAAGCACAATCAAAGAAGCATGTCCCATTGGGAACTCACTGAATTCACCACGAAAATTTATTCAATTGTCAAAATTTTTCTATATCCCGAGCAGTCCACTTATTACTATTGCAGCCTACTACGAACTAACCGAATTCACCAGGTTACTGAGATTCGCCTCAGCAAATTTTGATAAATCATTAAAAGTACACATATTACAAGAATCTGCTACTGGGAACTGACAGAATTCACAAAGAAACAGTGTTTCAGTTCGTAAAAAAGGTTGCGCTATCTTGAATAACAAGCTTATTACATGAGAATCCTATTGGGAAACTACTGAATTCACCATGATTCTTAGATTCTGTTACTTAAAATGTTGCTATATATTGAAAAGCACACTCATACAAGCATGTCCCATTGGGAACTCCCGGAATTCGCCTAGAAATTTTGATTCGATTAGTGAAAATTTTTCTATATCCCGAAAAGTCCACTTGTTACTATTGCGGCCTCATAGGAACTAACTGAATTCACCAAGTTACAAGATTCTGCTCACCAAATTTTGAAAAATCTTTAAAAGTACACATTTTACAAGAGCCTGCTACTGGGAACTAAATGAATTCACAAAGAAACAGCGTTTCAGTTCGTTAAAACTTTGCTCTATCTTGAATAACAACCATATTACATGTTAATCCTCTTGGGAAACTACTGAAATCAAAATGATACATAGATTCAGTTCCTTAAAATGTTACTATATATTGAAATGCACCCTCATACAAGCATGTCCTATTGGGAACTAACTGAATTCGCCAATTTGATTCCATTCGTGAAAATTTTTCTATATCCCGAACAGTCCACTTATTACTACTGCGGCTTACTGGGAACTAACTGAATTCACCAAGTTACTGAGATTCGACTCACCAAATTTTGATAAATCTTTAAAAGTACACATATTACAAGAGCCTGCTACTAGGATCTAACTGAATTCACAAAGAAAAAGTGTTTCAGTTCGTTAAAACGTTGCTCTATCTTAAATAACAAGCTTATTACATGCGATCCAATTGGGAACCTACAGAATTCACCATGATAGTTAGATTCCGTTACTTAAAATGTTGCTATATATTGAAAAGCACACTCGTACAAGCATGTCCCTTTGGGAACTCACTGAATTTACCAAGAAATTTCGATTCAATTCGTCAAAATTTTTACATATCCTGAGCAGTCCACTTATTACTATTGCGGCCTACTACGAACTAACTGAATTCACCAAGTTACTGAGATTCGGCTCAGCAAATTTTGATAAATCTTTAACAGTACACATCTTACAAGAGCCTGCCACTGGGAACTAACTGAATTCACAAAGAAACAGAGTTTCAGTTCTTTAAAACGTTGCTCGATCTTGAATAACAAGCTTATTATATGTTAATCCTATTAGGAAAATACTGATTTCAACGTAATACATAGATTCAGTTCCTTAAAATGTTGCTATATATTGAAATGCACACTCATACAGCATGTCCCATTGGGAACTAACTGAATTCGCCAATTTAATTCAATACGTGAAAATATTTCTATATCCCGAACAGTCCACTTTCTACTGCGGCCTACTGGGAAAAAACTGAATTCACCAAGTTACTGAGATTCGACTCAGCAAATTTTGAAAAATCTTTAAAAGTACACATAGTACAAGAACCTGCTACTGCGAAATGACTGAATTCACAAAGAAACAGGGTTTCAGTTCGTTAAAACGTTGCGCTATCTTGAATAACAAGCTTATTACATGAGAATCCTATTGGGAAACTACTGAATTCACCATGATACTTAGATTCTGAACTTAAAATGTTGCTATATATTGAAAAGCACACTCATACAAGCATGTCCCATTGGGAACTCCCTGAATTCGCCTAGAAATTTTGATTCGATTAGTTAAAATTTTTCTATATCCCGAAAAGTCCACTTGTTACTATTGCGGCCTCATAGGAACTAACTGAATTCAGCAAGTTACAAGATTCTGCTCACCAAATTTTGAAAAATCTTTAAAAGTACACATCTTACAAGAGCCTGCTACTGGGAACTAACTGAATTCACAAAGAAACAGCGTTTCAGTTCGTTAAACCTTGCTCTATCTTGAATAACAAGCTTATTACATGTTATTCCTCTTGGGAAATTACTGAATTCAACGTGATACATAGATTCAGTAACTTAAAATGTTGCTATGCATTGAAATGCACCCTCATACAAGCATGTCCTATTGGGAACTAACTGAATTCGCAAATTTGATTCAATACGTGAAAATTTTTCTATATCACAAACAGTCGACTTATTACTACTGCGGCCTACTGGGATCTAACTGAATTCACCAAGTTACTGAGATTCGACTCAGCAAATTTTGATAAATCTTTAAAAGTACACATATTACAAGAACCTGCTACTGGGAACTAACTGAATTCACAAAGAAAAAGTGTTTCAGTTCGTTAAAACGTTGCACTGTCTTGAATAACAAGCTTATTACATGAGAATCCTATTGGGAAACTACAGAATTCACCATGATAGTTAGGTTCCGTTACTTAAAATGTTGCTATATATTGAAAAGCACACTCGTACAAGCATGTCCCTTTGGGAACTCACTGAATTTACCAAGAAATTTTGATTCAATTCGTCAAAATTTTTACATATCCTGAGCAGTCCACTTATTACTATTGCGGCCTACTACGAACTAACTGAATTCACCAAGTTACTGAGATTCGGCTCAGCAAATTTTGATAAACCTTTAAAGTACACATCTTACAAGAGCCTGCCACTGGCAACTAACTGAATTCACAAAGAAACAGAGTTTCAGTTCTTTAAAACGTTGCTCGATCTTGAATAACAAGCTTATTATATGTTAATCCTATTAGGAAAATACTGATTTCAACGTAATACATAGATTCAGTTCCTTAAAATGTTGCTATATATTGAAATGCACACTCATACAGCATGTCCCATTGGGAACTAACTGAATTCGCCAATTTAATTCAATACGTGAAAATATTTCTATATCCCGAACAGTCCACTTTCTACTGCGGCCTACTGGGAAAAAACTGAATTCACCAAGTTACTGAGATTCGACTCAGCAAATTTTGAAAAATCTTTAAAAGTACACATAGTACAAGAACCTGCTACTGCGAACTGACTGAATTCACAAAGAAACAGTGTTTCAGTTCGTTAAAACGTTGCGCTATCTTGAATAACAAGCTTATTACATGAGAATCCTATTGGGAAACTACTGAATTCACCATGATACTTAGATTCTGAACTTAAAATGTTGCTATATATTGAAAAGCACACTCATACAAGCATGTCCCATTGGGAACTCCCTGAATTCGCCTAGAAATTTTGATTCGATTAGTGAAAATTTTTCTATATCCCGAAAAGTCCACTTGTTACTATTGCGGCCTCATAGGAACTAACTGAATTCACCAAGTTACAAGATTCTGCTCACCAAATTTTGAAAAATCTTTAAAAGTACACATCTTACAAGAGCCTGCTACTGGGAACTAAATGAATTCACAAAGAAACAGCGTTTCAGTTCGTTAAAACTTTGCTCTATCTTGAATAACAACCATATTACATGTTAATCCTCTTGGGAAACTACTGAAATCAAAATGATACATAGATTCAGTTCCTTAAAATGTTACTATATATTGAAATGCACCCTCATACAAGCATGTCCTATTGGGAACTAACTGAATTCGCCAATTTGATTCCATTCGTGAAAATTTTTCTATATCCCGAACAGTCCACTTATTACTACTGCGGCTTACTGGGAACTAACTGAATTCACCAAGTTACTGAGATTCGACTCACCAAATTTTGATAAATCTTTAAAAGTACACATATTACAAGAGCCTGCTACTGGGATCTAAATGAATTCACAAAGAAAAAGTGTTTCAGTTCGTTAAAACGTTGCTCTATCTTAAATAACAAGGTTATTACATGCGATCCTATTGGGAACCTACAGAATTCACCATGATAGTTAGATTCCGTTACTTAAAATGTTGCTATATATGGAAAAGCACACTCGTACAAGCATGTCCCTTTGGGAACTCACTGAATTCACCAAGAAATTTGGATTCAATTCGTCAAAATTTTTCCATATCCTGAGCAGTCCACTTATTACTATTGCGGCCTACTACGAACTAACTGAATTCACCAAGTTACTGAGATTCGGCTCAGCAAATTTTGATAAATCTTTAACAGTACACATCTTACAAGAGCCTGCCACTGGGAACTAACTGAATTCACAAAGAAACAGAGTTTCAGTTCTTTAAAACGTTGCTCGATCTTGAATAACAAGCTTATTATATGTTAATCCTATTAGGAAAATACTGATTTCAACGTAATACATAGATTCAGTTCCTTAAAATGTTGCTATATATTGAAATGCACACTCATACAGCATGTCCCTTTGGGAACTAACTGAATTCGCCAATTTAATTCAATACGTGAAAATATTTCTATATCCCGAACAGTCCACTTTCTACTGCGGCCTACTGGGAAAAAACTGAATTCACCAAGTTACTGAGATTCGACTCAGCAAATTTTGAAAAATCTTTAAAAGTACACATAGTACAAGAACCTGCTACTGCGAACTGACTGAATTCACAAAGAAACAGTGTTTCAGTTCGTTAAAACGTTGCGCTATCTTGAATAACAAGCTTATTACATGAGAATCCTATTGGGAAACTACTGAATTCACCATGATACTTAGACACCGTTACTTAAAATGTTGCTATATATTGAGAAGCACAATCAAAGAAGCATGTCCCATTGGGAACTCACTGAATTCACCACGAAAATTTATTCAATTGTCAAAATTTTTCTATATCCCGAGCAGTCCACTTATTACTATTACGGCCTGCTACGAACTAACTGAATTCACCAGGTTACTGAGATTCGCCTCAGCAAATTTTGATAAATCATTAAAAGTACACATATTACAAGAACCTGCTACTGGGAACTGACTGAATTCACAAAGAAGCAGTGTTTCAGTTCGTAAAAAAGGTTGCGCTATCTTGAATAACAAGCTTATTACATGAGAATCCTATTGGGAAACTACTGAATTCACCATGATACTTAGATTCTGTTACTTAAAATGTTGCTATATATTGAAAAGCACACTCATACAAGCATGTCCCATTGGGAACTCTTGAATTCGCCTAGAAATTTTGATTCCATTAGTGAAATATTTCTATATACCGATCAGTCCACTTATTACTATTGCGGCCTACTACAAACTAACTGAATTCACCAAGTTACTGAGATTCGGCTCACCAAATTTTGATAAATCTTTAACAGTACACATCTTACAAGAGCCTGCTACTGGGAACTAACTGAATTCGCAAAGAAACAGCGTTTCAGTTCGTTAAAACGTTGCTCGATCTTGAGTAACAAGCTTATTATATATTAATCCTATTAGGAAAATACTGAATTCAACGTGATACATAGATTCAGTTTTTTAAAATGTTGCTATGTATTGAAATGCACATTCATACAACCATGTCCCATTGGGAACTAACTGAATTCGCCAATTTGATTCAACACGTGAAAATTTTTCTGTATCCCGAACAGTTCACCTACTACTGCGGCCTACTGGGAAATAACTGAATTCACCAAGTTACTGAGATTCGACTCAGCAAATTTTTAAAAATCTTTAAAAGTACACATAGTACAAGAACCTGCTACTGCGAACTGACTGAATTCAGAAAGGAACAGTGTTTCAGTTCGTTAAAACGTTGCGCTATCTTGAATAACAAGCTTATTACATGAGAATCCTATTGGGAAACTACTGAATTCACCATGATACTTAGATTCCGTTACTTAAAATGTTGCTATACATTGAAAAGCACACTCATACAAGCATGTCCCATTGGGAACTCACTGAATTCGCCTAGAAATTTTGATTCCATTTGTGTAAATTTTTCTATATCCCGAACTGTCCACTTATTACTATTGCGGCTTAATAGGAACTAACTGAATTCACCAAGGTACTGAGATTCGGCTCACCAAATTTTGATAAATCATTAAAAGTACACATATTACAAGAGACTGCTACTGCGAACTAACTGAATTCACAAAGAAAAAGTGTTTCAGTTCGTTAAAACGTTGCTCTATCTTAAATAACAAGTTTATTACATGCGATCCTATTGGGAACCTACAGAGTTCACCATGATAGTTAGATTCCGTTACTTAAAATGCTGCTATATTTTGAAAAGCACACTCATACAAGCATGTCGCATTGGGAACTCAATGAATTCACCAAGAATTTTTGATTCAATTCGTCAAAATTTTTCTATATCCCGAGCAGTCCACTTATTACTCTTGCGGCCTACTATGAACTAACTGAATTCACCAAGTTACTGAGACTCAGCACAGCAAATTTTGATAAATCTTTAAAGTACACATCCTACAAGAGCCTGCTACTGGGAACTAACTGAATTCACAAAGAAACAGCGTTTCAGTTCGTTAAACGTTGCTCTACCTTGAATGACAAGCTTATTACGTATTAATCCTATTGGGAAACTATTGAATTCAACGTGATACATAGATTCAGTTCCTTAAAATGTTGCTATATATTGAAATGCACACTCATACAAGCATGTCCCATTGGGAACTAACTGAATTCGCCAATTTAATTCAATACGTGAAAATTTTTCTATGTCCCGAACAGTCCACTTATTACTATTGCGGCCTACTTGAACTAACTGAATTCACCAATTTACTGAGATTCGGCTCAGCAAAATCTGGTAAATCTTTAAAAGTACACATCTTACAAGAGCCTGCTACTGGGAACTAACTGAATTCGCAAAGAAACAGCGTTTCAGTTCGTTAATATGTTGCTCTATCTTGAATGACAAGCTTATTACATGTTAATCCTATTGGGAAACTACTGAATTCTACGTGATACATAGATTGAGTAACTTAAAATGTTGCTATATATTGAAATGCACACTCATACAGCACGTCCCATTGGGAACTAACTGAATTCGCCAATTTGATTAAATACGTGAAAATATTTCTATATCCCGAACAGTCCACTTTCTACTGCGGCGTACTGGGAATTAACTGAATTCACCAAGTTACTGAGATTCGACTCAGCAAATTTTGAAAAATCTTTAAAAGTACACATAGTACAAGAACCTGCTACTGCGAACTGACTGAATTCAGAAAGGAACAGTGTTTCAGTTCGTTAAAACGTTGCGCTATCTTGAATAACAAGCTTATTTCATGAGAATCCTATTGGGAAACTACTGAATTCACCATGATACTTAGATTCCGTTACTTAAAATGTTGCTATACATTGAAAAGCACACTCATACAAGCATGTCCCATTGGGAACTCACTGAATTCGCCTAGAAATTTTGATTCCATTTGTGTAAATTTTTCTATATCCCGAACTGTCCACTTATTACTATTGCGGCTAAATAGGAACTAACTGAATTCACCAAGGTACTGAGATTCGGCTCACCAAATTTTGATAAATCTTTAAAAGTACACATATTACAAGAGACTGCTACTGCGAACTGACTGAATTCACAAAGAAAAAGTGTTTCAGTTCGTTAAAACGTTGCTCTATCTTAAATAACAAGCTTATTACATGCGATCCTATTGGGAACCTACAGAGTTCACCATGATAGTTAGATTCCGTTACTTAAAATGCTGCTATATTATGAAAAGCACACTCATACAAGCATGTCGCATTGGGAACTCACTGAATTCACCAAGAAATTTTGATTCAATTCGTCAAAATTTTTCTATATCCCGAGCAGTCCACTTATTACTCTTGCGGCCTACTATGAACTAACTGAATTCACCAAGTTACTGAGACTCAGCACAGCAAATTTTGATAAATCTTTAAAGTACACATCCTACAAGAGCCTGCTACTGGGAACTAACTGAATTCACAAAGAAACAGCGTTTCAGTTCGATAAACGTTGTTCTACCTTGAATGACAAGCTTATTACATATTAATCCTATTGGGAAACTATTGAGTTCAACGTGATACATAGATTCAGTTCCTTAAAATGTTGCTATATATTGAAATGCACACTCATACAAGCATGTCCCATTGGGAACTAACTGAATTCGCCAATTTAATTCAATACGTGAAAATTTTTCTATATCCCGAACAGTCCACTTATTACTATTGCGGCCTATTTGAACTAACTGAATTCACCAATTTACTGAGATTCGGCTCAGCAAAATCTGGTAAATCTTTAAAAGTACACATCTTACAAGAGCCTGCTACTGGGAACTAACTGAATTCGCAAAGAAACAGCGTTTCAGTTCGTTAATATGTTGCTCTATCTTGAATTACAAGCTTATTACATGTTAATCCTATTGGGAAACTACTGAATTCTCCGTGATACATAGATTGAGTAACTTAAAATGTTGCTATATATTGAAATGCACACTCATACAGCATGTCCCATTGGGAACTAACTGAATTCGCCAATTTGATTAAATACGTGAAAATATTTCTATATCCCGAACAGTCCACTTTCTACTGCGGCGTACGGGGAACTAACTGGATTCACCAAGTTACTGAGATTCGACTCAGCAAATTTTGAAAAATTTTTAAAAGTACACATAGTACAAGAACCTGCTACTGTGAACTGACTGAATCCACAAAGAAACAGTGTTTCAGTTCGGTAAAACGTTGCGCTATCTTGAATAACAAGCTTATTACATGAGAATCCTATTGGAAAACTACAAAATTCACCAGGATAGTTAGATTCCGTTACTTAAAATGTTGCTATACATTGAAAAGCACATTCATACAAGCATGTCCCATTGGGAACTCACTGAATTCGCCTAGAAATTTTGATTCCATTTGTGTAAATTTTTCTATATCCCGAACAGTCCACTTATTACTATTGCGGCTTAATAGGAACTAACTGAATTCACCAAGGTACTGAGATTCTGCTCACCAAATTTTGATAAATCTTTAAAAGTACACATATTACAAGAGACTGCTACTGCGAACTGACTGAATTCACAAAGAAAAAGTGTTTCAGTTCGTTAAAACGTTGCTCTATCTTAAATAACAAGCTTATTACATGCGATCCTATTGGGAACCTACAGAGTTCACCATGATAGTTAGATTCCGTTACTTAAAATGCTGCTATATTTTGAAAAGCACACTCATACAAGCATGTGGCATTGGGAACTCACTGAATTCGCCAATTTGATTAAATACGTGAAAATATTTCTATATCCCGAACAGTCCACTTTCTACTGCGGCGTACTGGGAACTAACTGAATTCACCAAGTTACTGAGATTCGACTCAGCAAATATTGAAAAATCTTTAAAAGTACACATAGTACAAGAACCTGCTACTGTGAACTGACTGAATCCACAAAGAAACAGTGTTTCAGTTCGGTAAAACGTTGCGCTATCTTGAATAACAAGCTTATTACATGAGAATCCTATTGGGAAACTACTGAATTCACCATGATACTTAGACACCGTTACTTAAAATGTTGCTATATATTGAGAAGCACAATCATACAAGCATGTCCCATTGGGAACTCACTGAATTCACTACGAAATTTTATTCAATTCGTCAAAATTTTTCTATATCCCGAGCAGTCCACTTATTACTATTGCGGCCTACTACGAACTAACTGAATTCACCAGGTTACTGAGATTCGCCTCAGCAAATTTTGATAAATCATTAAAAGTACACATATTACAAGAACCTGCTACTGGGAACTGACTGAATTCACAAAGAAACAGTGTTTCAGTTCGTAAAAAAGGTTGTGCTATCTTGAATAACAAGCTTATTACATGAGAATCCTATTGGGAAACTACTGAATTCACCATGATACTTAGATTCTGTTACTTAAAATGTTGCTATATATTGAAAAGCACACTCATACAAGCATGTCCCATTGGGAACTCTTGAATTCGCCTAGAAATTTTGATTCCATTAGTGAAATATTTCTATATACCGATCAGTCCACTTATTACTATTGCGGCCTAATAGGAACTAACTGAATTCACCAAGTTACAAGATTCTGCTCACCAAATTTTGAAAAATCTTTAAAAGTACACATCTTACAAGAGCCTGCTACTGGGAACTAAATGAATTCACAAAGAAACAGCGTTTCAGTTCGTTAAAACTTTGCTCTATCTTGAATAACAAGCTTATTACATGTTAATCCTATTGGGAAACTACTGAATTCAAAATGATACATAGATTCAGTTGCTTAAAATGTTGCTATATATTGAAATGCACACTCATACAAGCATGTCCCATTGGGAACTCACTGAATTCGCCTAGAAATTTTGATTCCATTTGTGTAAATTTTTCTATATCCGAACAGTCCACTTATTACTATTGCGGCTTAATAGGAACTAACTGAATTCACCAAGTTACTGAGATTCGGCTCACCAAATTTTAATAAATCTTTAAAAGTACACATATTACAAGAGACTGCTACTGGGAACTGACTGAATTCACAAAGAAACAGTGTTTCAGTTCGTTAAAACGTTGAGCTATCTTGAATAACAAGCTTATTACATGAGAATCCAATCGGGAAACTACTGAATTCACCATGATACTTAGATCCGTTTCTTAAAATATTGCTATATATTGAAAAGCACACTCATACAAGCATGTCCCATTGGGAACTCCCTGAATTCGCCTAGAAATTTTGATTCGATTAGTGAAAATTTTTCTATATCCCGAACAGTCCACTTGTTACTATTGCGGCCTCATAGGAACTAACTGAATTCAGCAAGTTACAAGATTCTGCTCACCAAATTTTGAAAAATCTTTAAAAGTACACATATTACAAGAACCTGCTACTGGGAACTAACTGAATTCACAAAGAAACAGTGTTTCAGTTCGTTAAAACGTTGCGCTATCTTGAATAACAAGCTTATTACATGAGAATCCTATTGGGAAACTACTGAATTCACCATGATACTTAGACAGCGTTACTTAAAATGTTGCTATATATTGAGAAGCACAATCATACAAGCATGTCCCATTGGGAACTCACTGAATTCACCACGAAATTTTGATTCAATTCGTCAAAATTTTTCTATATCCCGAGCAGTCCACTTATTACTATTGCGGCCTACTACGAACTAACTGAATTCACCAGGTTACTGAGATTCGCCTCAGCAAATTTTGATAAATCATTAAAAGTACACATATTACAAGAACCTGCTACTGGGAACTGACTGAATTCACAAAGAAACAGTGTTTCAGTTCGTAAAAAAGGTTGTGCTATCTTGAATAACAAGCTTATTACATGAGAATCCTATTGGGAAACTACTGAATTCACCATGATACTTAGATTCTGTTACTTAAAATGTTGCTATATATTGAAAAGCACACTCATACAAGCATGTCCCATTGGGAACTCTTGAATTCGCCTAGAAATTTTGATTCCATTAGTGAAATATTTCTATATACCGATCAGTCCACTTATTACTATTGCGGCCTAATAGGAACTAACTGAATTCACCAAGTTACAAGATTCTGCTCACCAAATTTTGAAAAATCTTTAAAAGTACACATCTTACAAGAGCCTGCTACTGGGAACTAAATGAATTCACAAAGAAACAGCGTTTCAGTTCGTTAAAACTTTGCTCTATCTTGAATAACAAGCTTATTACATGTTAATCCTATTGGGAAACTACTGAATTCAAAATGATACATAGATTCAGTTGCTTAAAATGTTGCTATATATTGAAATGCACACTCATACAAGCATGTCCCATTGGGAACTCACTGAATTCGCCTAGAAATTTTGATTCCATTTGTGTAAATTTTTCTATATCCGAACAGTCCACTTATTACTATTGCGGCTTAATAGGAACTAACTGAATTCACCAAGTTACTGAGATTCGGCTCACCAAATTTTAATAAATCTTTAAAAGTACACATATTACAAGAGACTGCTACTGGGAACTGACTGAATTCACAAAGAAACAGTGTTTCAGTTCGTTAAAACGTTGAGCTATCTTGAATAACAAGCTTATTACATGAGAATCCAATTGGGAAACTACTGAATTCACCATAATACTTAGATCCGTTTCTTAAAATATTGCTATATATTGAAAAGCACACTCATACAAGCATGTCCCATTGGGAACTCCCTGAATTCGCCTAGAAATTTTGATTCGATTAGTGAAAATTTTTCTATATCCCGAACAGTCCACTTGTTACTATTGCGGCCTCATAGGAACTAACTGAATTCAGCAAGTTACAAGATTCTGCTCACCAAATTTTGAAAAATCTTTAAAAGTACACATATTACAAGAACCTGCTACTGGGAACTAACTGAATTCACAAAGAAACAGTGTTTCAGTTCGTTAAAACGTTGCGCTATCTTGAATAACAAGCTTATTACATGAGAATCCTATTGGGAAACTACTGAATTCACCATGATACTTAGACAGCGTTACTTAAAATGTTGCTATATATTGAGAAGCACAATCATACAAGCATGTCCCATTGGGAACTCACTGAATTCACCACGAAATTTTGATTCAATTCGTCAAAATTTTTCTATATCCCGAGCAGTCCACTTATTACTATTGCGGCCTACTACGAACTAACTGAATTCATCAGGTTACTGAGATTCGCCTCAGCAAATTTTGATAAATCATTAAAAGTACACATATTACAAAAACCTGCTACTGGGAACTAACTGAATTCACAAAGAAACAGTGTTTCAGTTCGTTAAAACGTTGCGCTATCTTGAATAACAAGCTTATTACATGAGAATCCTATTGGGAAACTGAATTCACCATGATACTTAGATTCTGTTACTTAAAATGTTGCTATATATTGAAAAGCACACTCATACAAGCATGTCCCATTGGGAACTCTTGAATTCGCCTAGAAATTTTGATTCCATTAGTGAAATATTTCTATATACCGATCAGTCCACTTATTACTATTGCGGCCTAATAGGAACTAACTGAATTCACCAAGTTACTGAGATTCGGCTCACCTAAGTTTGATAAATCTTTAAAAGTACACATCTTACAAGAGCCTGCTACTGGGAACTAACTGAATTCACAAAGAAACTGCGTTTCAGTTCGTTAAAACGTTGCTCTATCTTGAATAACAAGCTTATTACATGTTAATCCTATTGGGATACTACTGAATTCAACATGATACATAGATTCAGTTCCTTAAAATGTTACTATATATTGAAATGCACACTCATACAAGCATGTCCCATTGGGAACTTACTGAATTCGCCAATTTGATTCCATTCGTGAAAATTTTTCTATATCCCGAACAGTCCAATTATTACTACTGCGGCCTACTGGGAACTAACTGAATTCACCAAGTTACTGAGATTCGACTCATCAAATTATGAAAAATCTTTAAAAGTACATATATTACAAGAACCTGCTACTGGAAACTAACTGAATTCACAAAGAAATAGTGTTTCAGTTCGTTAAAACGTTGCACTGTCTTGAATAACAAGCTTATTACATGAGAATCCTATTGGGAAACTACTGAATTCACCATGATACTTAGATTCCGTTACTTAAAATGTTGCTATATATTGAAAAGCACACTCATACAAGCATATCCATTGGGAACTCACTGAATTCACTTAGAAATTTTGATTCCATTCGTCAAAATTTTTCTATATCCCCAGCAGTCCACTTAATACTATTGCGGCCTACTACGAACTAACTGAATTCACCAAGTTCCTGAGACTCGGCTCAGAAAATTCTGATAAATCTTTAAAAGTATACATCTTAAAAGAGCCTGCTACTGGGAACTAACTGAATTCACAAAGAAACAGCGTTTCAGTTCGTTAAAACTTTGCTCTATCTTGAATAACAAGCTTATTACATGTTATTCCTATTAGGAAATTACTGAATTCAACGTGATACATACATTCGGTAACTTAAAATGTTGCTATATATTGAAATGCACACTCATACAAGCATGTCCCATTGGGAACTAACTGAATTCGTCAATTTGATTCAATACGTGAAAATTTTTCAATATCACGAACAGTCGAAATTATTACTACTGCGGGCTACTGGGATCTAACTGAATTCACCAAGTTACTGAGATTTGACTCAGCAAATTTTGATAAATCTTTAAAAGTACACATATTACAAGAACCTGCTACTGGGACATAACTGAATTCACAAAAAACAGTGTTTCAGTTTGTTAAAACGTTGCACTGTCTTGAATAACAAGATTATTACATGAGAATCCTATTGGGAAACTACTGAATTCACCATGATACTCAGATTCCGTTACTTAAAATATTGCTATATTTTGAAAAGCACACTCATACAAGCATGTCCCATTGGGAACTCACTGAATTCGCCTAGAAATTTTGATTCGATTAGTGAAAATTTTTCTATATCCCGAACAGTCCACTTGTTACTATAGCGGCCTAATAGGAACTAAATGAATTCACCAAGTTACAAGATTCTGCTCACCAAATTTTGACAAATCTTTAAAAGTACACATCTTACAAGAGCCTGCTACTGGGAACTAACTGAATTCACAAAGAAACAGCGTTTCAGTTCGTTAAAACTTTGCTCTATCTTCAATAACAACCATATTACATGTTAATCCTATTGGGAAACTACTGCATTCAAAATGATACATAGATTCAGTTCCTTAAAATGTTACTATATATTGAAATGCACCCTCATACAAGCATGTCCTATTGGGAACTAACTGAATTCGCCAATTTGATTCCATTCGTGAAATTTTTCTATATCCCGAACAGTCCACTTATTACTACTGCGGCTTACTGGGAACTAAGTGAATTCACCAAGTTACTGAGATTCGACTCAGCAAATTTTGAAAAATATTTAAAAGTACACATATTACAAGAGCCTGCTACTGGGATCTAACTGAATTCAAAAAGAAAAAGTGTTTCAGTTCGTTAAAACGTTGCTCTATCTTAAATAACAAGCTTATTACATGCGATCCTATTGGGAAACTACAGAATTCACCATGATAGTTAGATTCCGTTACTTAAAATGTTGCTATATATTGAAAAGCACACTCGTACAAGCATGTCCCTTTGGGAACTCACTGAATTCGCCAAGAAATTTTGATTCAATTCGTCAAAATTTTTCCATATCCTGAGCAGTTCACTTATTACTATTGCGGCCTACTACGAACTAACTGAATTCACCAAGTTACGGAGATTCGGCTCATCAAATTTTGATAAATCTTTAACAGTACACATCTTACAAGAGCCTGCTACCGGGAACTGACTGAATTCGCAAAGAAACAGCGTTTCAGTTCGTTAAAACGTTGCTCGATCTTGAATAACAAGCTTATTATATGTTAATGCTATTAGGAAAATACTGATTTCAACGTGATACATAGATTCAGTTCCTTAAAATGTTGCTATATATTGAAATGCACACTCATACAAGCATGTCCCATTGGGAACTAACTGAATTCGCCAATTTGATTCAACACGTGAAAATTTTTCTGTATCCCGAACAGTTCACCTACTACTGCAGCCTACTGGGAACTAACTGAATTCACCAATTTACTGAGATTCGACTCAGCAAATTTTTAAAAATCTTTAAAAGTACACATAGTACAAGAACCTGCTACTGCGAACTGACTGAATTCACAAGGAAACAGTGTTTCAGGTCGTAAAAACGTTGCGCTATCTTGAATAACAAGCTTATTACATGAGAATCCTATTGGGAAACTACTGAATTCACCATGATACTTAGATTCCGTTACTTAAAATGTTGCTATACATTGAAAAGCACACTCATACAAGCATGTCCCATTGGGAACTCACTGAATTTGCCTAGAAATTTTGATTCCATTTGTGTAAATTTTTCTATATCCCGAACAGTCCACTTATTACTATTGCGGCTTAATAGGAACTAACTGAATTCACCAAGTAAATGAGATTCGGCTCACCAAATTTTGATAAATCTTTAAAAGTACACATATTACAAGAGCCTGCTACTGCGAACTAACTGAATTCACAAAGAAAAAGTGTTTCAGTTCGTTAAAACGTTGCTCTATCTTAAATAACAAGCTTATTACATGCGATCCTATTGGGAACCTACAGACTTCACCAGGATAGTTAGATTCCGTTACTTAAAATGCTGCTATATATTGAAAAGCACACTCATACAAGCATGTCGCATTGGGAACTCACTGAATTCACCAAGAAATTTTGATTCAATTCGTCAAAATTTTTCTATATCCCGAGTAGTCCACTTATTACTATTGCGGCCTACTACGAACTAACTGAATTCACCAAGTTACTGAGACTCGGCTCAGCAATTTTGATAAATCTTTTAGTACACATCTTACAAGAGCCTGCTACTGGGAACTAACTGAATTCACAAAGAAACAGCATTTCAGTTCGTTAAAACGTTGCTCTATCTTGAATGACAAGATTATTACATCTTAATCCTATTGGGAAACAATTGAATTCAACGTGATACATAGATTCAGTTCCTTAAAATGTTGCTATATATTGAAATGCACACTCATACAAGCATGTCCCATTGGGAACTAACTGAATTCGCCAATTTAATTCAATACGTGAAAATTTTTCTATATCCCGAACAGTCCACTTATTACTATTGCGGCCTACCTGGAACTAACTGAATTCACCAGTTTACTGAGATTCGGCTCAGCAAAATCTGGTAAATCTTTAAAAGTACACATCTTACAAGAGCCTGCTACTGGGAACTAACTGAATTCGCAAAGAAACAGCGTTTCAGTTCGTTAATATGTTGCTCTATCTTGAATTACAAGCTTATTACATGTTAATCCTATTGGGAAACTACTGAATTCTACGTGATACATAGATTGAGTAACTTAAAATGTTGCTATATATTGAAATGCACACTCATACAGCATGTCCCATTGGGAACTAACTGAATTCGCCAATTTGATTCAATACGTGAAAATATTTCTATATCCCGAACAGTCCGCTTTCTACTGCGGCCTACTGGGAACTAACTGAATTCACCAAGTTACTGAGATTCGACTCAGCAAATTTTGAAAAATCTTTAAAAGTACACATATTACAAGAACCTGCTACTGGGAACTAACTGAATTCACAAAGAAACAGTGTTTCAGTTCGTTAAAACGTTGCGCTATCTTGAATAACAAGCTTATTACATGAGAATCCTATTGGGAAACTACTGAATTCACCATGATACTTAGACAGCGTTACTTAAAATGTTGCTATATATTGAAAAGCACACTCATACAAGCATATCCATTGGGAACTCACTGAATTCACTTAGAAATTTTTAATCCATTCGTCAAAATTTTTCTATATCCCCAGCAGTCCACTTAATACTATTGCGGCCTACAGCGAACTAACTGAATTCACCAAGTTCCTGAGACTCGGCTCAGCAAATTCTGATAAATCTTTAAAAGTATACATCTTAAAAGAGCCTGCTACTGGGAACTAACTGAATTCACAAAGAAACAGCGTTTCAGTTCGTTAAAACGTTGCTCTATCTTGAATAACAAGCTTATTACATGTTATTCCTATTGGGAAATTACTGAATTCAACGTGATACATAGATTCGGTAACTTAAAATGTTGCTATATATTGAAATGCACACTCATACAAGCATGTCCCATTGGGAACTAACTGAATTCGTCAATTTGATTCAATACGTGAAAATTTTTCAATATCACGAACAGTCGACTTATTACTACTGCGGGCTACTGGGATCCAACTGAATTCACCAAGTTACTGAGATTTGACTCAGCAAATTTTGATAAATCTTTAAAAGTACACATATTACAAGAACCTGCTACTGGGACCTAACTGAATTCACAAAAAACAGTGTTTCAGTTTGTTAAAACGTTGCACTGTCTTGAATAACAAGATCATTACATGAGAATCCTATTGGGAAACTACTGAATTCACCATGATACTCAGATTCCGTTACTTAAAATATTGCTATATTTTGAAAAGCACACTCATACAAGCATGTCCCATTGGGAACTCACTGAATTCGCCTAGAAATTTTGATTCGATTCGTGAAAATTTTTCTATATCCCGAACAGTCCACTTGTTACTATTGCGGCCTAATAGGAACTAACTGAATTCACCAAGTTACAAGATTCTGCTCACCAAATTTTGACAAATCTTTAAAAGTACACATCTTACAAGATCCTGCTACTGGGAACTAACTGAATTCACAAAGAAACAGCGTTTCAGTTCGTTAAAACTTTGCTCTATCTTCAATAACAACCATATTACATGTTAATCCTATTGGGAAACTACTGCAATCAAAATGATACATAGATTCAGTTCCTTAAAATGTTACTATATATTGAAATGCACCCTCATACAAGCATGTCCTATTGGGAACTAACTGAATTCGCCAATTTGATTCCATTCGTGAAAATTTTTCTATATCCCGAACACTCCAATTATTACTACTGCGGCCTACTGGGAACTAACTGAATTCACCAAGTTACTGAGATTCGACTCAGCAAATTTTGAAAAATCTTTAAACGTACACATATTACATGAACCTGCTAATGGGAACTAACTGAATTCACAAAGAAACAGTGTTACAATTCGTTAAAACGTTGCACTGTCTTGAATAACAAGCTTATTACATGAGAATCCTATTGGGAAAGTACTGAATTCACCATGATACTTAGATTCCGTTACTTAAAATGTAGCTATATATTGAAAAGCACACTCATATAAGCAGGTCCGATTGGGAACTCACTGAATTCGCCTAGAAATTTTGATTCCATTCGTGAAAATTTTACTATATCCCGAACAGTCCACTTATTACTATTGTGGCGTACTAGGAACTAACTGAAATCACCAAGTTACCGAGATTCGGCTCACCAAATTTTGATAAATCTTTAAAAGTACACATATTACAAGAGCCTGCTACTGGGAACTAACTGAATTCACAAAGAAAAAGTGTTTCAGTTCGTTAAAACGTTGCTCTATCTTAAATAACAAGCTTATTACATGCGATCCTATTGGGAACCTACAGAATTCACCATCATAGTTAGATTCCGTTACTTAAAATGTTGCTATATATTGAAAAGCACACTCATACAAGCATGTCCCATTGGGAACTCACTGAATTCACCAAGAAATTTTGATTCAATTCGTGAAAATTTTTCCATACACCGAGCAGTCCACTTATTACTATTGCGGCCTACTACGAACTAACTGAATTCACCAAGTTACAGAGACTAGGTTCAGCAAATTTTGATTAATTTTTAAAAGTACACATATTACAAGAGCCTGCTATTGGGAACTAACTGAATTCACAAAGAAACAGCGTTTCAGTTCGTTAAAACTTTGCTATATCTTGAATAACAAGCTTATTACATCTTAATCCTATTGGGAAAATAATGAATTCAACGTGATACATAGATTCAGTTCTTTAAAATGTTGCTATATATTGAAATGCACACTCATACAAGCATGTCCCATTGGGAACTAACTGAATTCTCCAATTTGATTCCATTCGTGAAAATTTTTCTATATCTCGAACACTCCAATTATTACTACAGCGGCCTAATTGGAACTAACTGAATTCACCAAGTTACTGAGATTCGACTCATCAAATTATGAAAAATCTTTAAAAGTACACATATTAAAAGAACCTGCTACTGGGAACTAACTGATTCACAAAGAAATAGTTTTTCAGTTCGTTAAAACGTTGCACTGTCTTGAATAACAAGCTTATTACATGAGAATCCTATTGGGAAACTACTGAATTCACCATGAGACTTAGATTCCGTTACTTAAAATATTGCTATATATTGAAAAGCACACTCATACAAGCATGTCCCATTGGGAACTCACTGAATTCACCAAGAAATTTTGATTCAATTCGTCAAAATTTTTCTATATCCCGAGCAGTCCACTTAATACTATTGCGGCCTACTACGAACTAACTGAATTCACCAAGTTACTGAGACTCGGCTCAGCAAATTCTGATAAATCTTTAAAAGTACACGTATTACAAGAACCTGCTACTGGGAACTATCTGAATTCACAAAGAACAGCGTTTCAGTTCGTTAAAACGTTGCGCTATCTTGAATATCAAGCTTATTACATGAGAATCCTATTGGGAAACTACTGAAATCACCATGATACTTAGATTCCGTTACTTAAAATGTTGCTATATGTTGAAAAGCACCCTCATACAAGCATGTCCCAATGGGAACTCACTGAATTCGCCTAGAAATTTTGATTCCATTCGTGAAAATTTTTCTATATCCGGAACAGTGCAGTTATTACTATTGCGGCCTACTAGGAACAAACTGAATTCACCAAGTTACTGAGATTCGGCTCAGCCAATTCTGATAAATCTATAAAGTACACATCTTACAAGAGCCTGCTACTGGGCACTAACTGAATTCAATAAGAAACAGCGTTTCAGTTCGTTAAAACCTTGCTCTTTCTTGAATAACAAGCTTATTACATGTTAATCCTATTGGGAAACTACTGAATTCAACGTGATAGATAGATTCAGTAACGTAAAATGTTGCTATATATTGAAATGCACACTCCTACAAGCATGTCCCGTTGGGAACTAACTGAATTCGCCAATTTGATTCAATACGTGAAAATTTTTCTATATCCCGCACAGTCCACTTACTACTGCGGCCTACTGGGAACTAACTGAATTCATCAAGTTTCTGAGATTCGACTCAGCAAATTTTGAAAAAACTTTAAAAGTACACATATTACAAGAACCTGCTACTGGGAACTGACTGAATTCACAAAGAAACAGTGTTTCAGTTCGTAAAAAAGGTTGCGCTATCTTGAATAACAAGCTTATTACATGAGAATCCTATTGGGAAACTACTGAATTCACCATGATACTTAGATTCTGAACTTAAAATGTTGCTATATATTGAAAAGCACACTCATACAAGCATGTCCCATTGGGAACTCTAGAATTCGCCTAGAAATTTTGATTCCATTAGTGAAAATTTTTCTATATCCCGATCAGTCCACTTATTACTATTGCGGACTACTACGAACTAACTGAATTAACCAAGTTACTGAGACTAGGCTCAGCAAATTTTGATTAATCTTTAAAAGTACACATCTTACAAGAGCCTACTCCTGGGAACTAACTGAATTCACAAAGAAACAGCATTTCAGTTCGTTAAAACTTTGCTCTATCTTGAATAACAAGCTTATTACATGTTAATCCTATTGGGAAATTACTGAATTCAACGTGATACATAGATTCAGTAACTTAAAATGTTGCTATATATTGAAATGCACACTCATACAAGCATGTCCCATTGGGAACTAACTGAATTCGTCAATTTGATTCAATACGTGAAAATTTTTCTATATCACGAACAGTCGACTTATTACTACTGCGGCCTACTGGGAACTAACTGAATTCAGCAAGTTACTGAGATTCGACTCAGCAAATTTTGATAAATCTTCAAAAGTACACATATTACAAGAACCTGCTACTGGGAACTAACTGAATTCACCAAGAAACAGTGTTTCATTTCGTTAAAACGTTGCACTGTCTTGAATAACAAGCTTATTACATGAGAATCCTATTGGGAAACTACTGAATTCACCATGATACTTAGATTCCGTTACTTAAAATATTGCTATATATTGAAAAGCACACTCATACAAGCATGTCCCATTGGGAACTCTTCGAATTCGCCTAGAAATTTTGATTCGATTAGTGAAAATTTTTCTATATCCCGAATAGTCCACTTGTTACTATTGCGGCCTAATAGGAACTAACTGAATTCACCAAGTTACTAAGATTCTGCTCACCAAATTTTGATAAATCTTTAAAAGTACACATATTACAAGAGCCTGCTACTGGGAACTAACTGAATTCACAAAGAAACAGCGTTTCAGTTCGTTAAAACTTTGCTCTATCTTGAATAACAAGCATATTACATGTTAATCCTATTGGGAAATTACTGAATTCAAAATGATACATAGATTCAGTTCCTTAAAATGTTACTATATATTGAAATGCACCCTCATACAAGCATGTCCCATTGGGAACTAACTGAATTCGCCAATTTGATTCCATTCGTGAAAATTTTTCTATATCCCGAACAGTCCAATTATTACTACTGCGGCCTACTGGGAACTAACTGAATTCACCAAGTTACTGAGATTCGACTCAGCAAATTTTGAAAAATCTTTAAAAGTACACATATTACATGAACCTGCTAATGGGAACTAACTGAATTCACAAAGAAACAGTGTTTCAATTCGTTAAAACGTTGCACTGTCTTGAATAACATGTTATTACATGAAAATCCTATTGGGAAAGTACAGAATTCACCACGATACTTAGATTCCGTTACTTAAAATGTAGCTATATATTGAAAAGCACACTCATACAAGCAGGTCCGATTGGGAACTCACTGAATTCGCCTAGAAATTTTGATTCCATTCGTGAAAATTTTACTATATCCCGAACAGTCCACTTATTACTATTGTGGCCTACTAGGAACTAACTGAAATCACCAAGTTAGTGAGATTCGGCTCACCAAATTTTGATAAATCTTTAAAAGTACACATATTACAAGAGCCTGCTACTGGGAACTAATGAATTCACAAAGAAAAAGTGTTTCAGTTCGTTAAAACGTTGCTCTATCTTAAATAACAAGCTTATTACATGCGATCCTATTGGGAACCACAGAATTCACCATCATAGTTAGATTCCGTTACTTAAAATGTTGCTATATATTGAAAAGCACACTCATACAAGCATGTCCCATTGGGAACTCACTGAATTCACCAAGAATTTTGATTCAATTCGTCAAAATTTTTCCATATCCCAAGCAGTCCACTTATTACTATTGCGGCCTACTACGAACTAACTGAATTAACCAAGTTACTGAGACTAGGCTCAGCAAATTTTGCTTAATCTTTAAAAGTACACATCTTACAGGAGCCTGCTACTGGGAACTAACTGAATTCACAAAGAAACAGCGTTTCTGTTCATTAAAACGTTGCTCTATCTTGAATGACAAGCTTATTACATATTAATCCTATTGGGAAACTATTGAATTCAACGTGATACATAGATTCCGTTCCTTAAAATGTTGCTATATATTGAAAAGCACACTCATACAAGCATGTCCCATTGATAACTAACTGAATTCGCCAATTTATTACAATACGTGAAAATTTTTCTATACCCGAACAGTCCCCTTATTACTATTGTGGCCTACTTGGAACTAACTGAATTCACCAAGTTACTGAGATTCGGCTCAGCAAATTCTGATAAATCTTTAAAAGCACACATCTTACAAGAGCCTGCTACTGGGAACTAACTGAATTCACAAAGAAACAGCGTTTCAGTTCGTTAAAATGTGGCTCTATCTTGAATAACAAGCTTATTACATGTTAATCCTATTGGGAAACTACTGAATCCACGTCATACATAGATTCAGTAACTTAAAATGTTCCTATATATTGAAATGCACACTCATACAAGCATGTCCCATTGTGAAAAACTGAATTTGCCAATTTGATTCAATACGTGAAAATTTTTCTATATCACGAACAGTCGACTTATTACTACTGCGGCCTACTGGGAACTAACTGAATTCACCAAGTTACTGAGATTCGACTCAGCAAATTTTGATAAATCTTTAAAAGTACACATATTACAAGAACCTGCTACTGGGAACTAACTGAATTCACAAAGAAACAGTGTTTCATTTCGTTAAAACGTTGCACTGTCTTGAATAACAAGCTTATTACCTGAGAATCCTATTGGGAAACTACTGAATTCACCATGATACTTAGATTCTGTTACTTAAAATATTGCTATATATTGAAAAGCACACTCATACAAGCATGTCCCTTTGGGAACTCACTGTATTCGGCTAGAAATTTTGTTTTGATTAGTGAAAATTTTTCTATATCCCGAACAGTCCACTTATTACTATTGCGGCCTACTAGGAAGTAACTGAATTCACCAAGTTACTGAGATTCTGCTCACCTAATTTTGATAAATCTTTAAAAGTACACAAATTACAAGAGCCTGCTACTGGGAACTAACTGAATTCACAAAGATACAGCGTTTCAGTTCGTTAAAACGTTGCTCTATCTTGAATAACAAGCTTATTACATGTTAATCCTATTGGGAAACTACTGAATTCAACATGATACATAGATTCAGTTCCTTAAAATGTTACTATATGTTGAAATGCACACTCATACAAGCATGTCTCATTGGGAACTCACTGAATTCACCAAGAAATTTTGATTCAACTCGTCAAAATTTTTCTATATCCCGAACAGTCCACTTACTACTACTGGGGCCTACTACGAACTAACTGAATTCACCAAGTTACTGAGACTCGGCTCAGCAAATTTTGATAAATCTTAAAAGAACACATATTACAAGAACCTGCTACTGAGAACTAACTGAATTCACAAAGAAACAGCGTTTCAGTTCGTTAAAACGTTGCACTGTCTTGAATAACCAGCTTATTACATGAGAATCCTACTGGGAAACTACTGAATTCAACATGATACTTAGATTCCATTACTTAAAATGTTGCTATATATTTAAAAGCACACTCATACAAGCATGTCCCATTGGGACCTAACTGAATTCGCCAATTTGATTCAATACGTGAAAATTTTTCTATATCCCGAACAGTCCACTTATTACTACTGCGGCCTACAGGGAACTAACTGAATTCACCAAGTTACTGAGATTCGACTCATCAAATTTTGAAAAATCTTTAAAAGTACACATATTACAAGAACCTGCTACTGGGAACTAACTGAATTCACAAAGAAACAGTGTTTCAGTTTGTTAAAACGTTGCACTGTCTTGAATAACAAGCTTATTACATGAGAATCCTATTGGGAAACTACTGAATTCACCATGATTCTCAGATTCCGTTACTTAAAATATTGCTATATATTGAAAAGCACACTCATACAAGCATGTCGCATTGGGAACTCACTGAATTCGCCTAGAAATTTTGATTCGATTAGTGAAAATTTTTCTATATCCCGAACAGTCCACTTGTTACTATTGCGGCCTAATAGGAACTAACTGAATTCACCAAGTTACAAGATTCTGCTCACCAAATTTTGAAAAATCTTTAAAACTACACATCTTACAAGAGCCTGCTACTGGGAACTAACTGAATTCACAAAGAAACAGCGTTTCAGTTCGTTAAAACTTTGCTCTATCTTCAATAACAACCATATTACATGTTAATCCTATTGGGAAACTACTGCAATCAAAATGATACATAGATTCAGTTCCTTAAAATGTTACTATATATTGAAATGCACCCTCATACAAGCATGTCCTATTGGGAACTAACTGAATTCGCCAATTTGATTCCATTCGTGAAAATTTTTCTATATCCCGAACAGTCCAATTATTACTACTGCGGCCTACTGGGAACTAACTGAATTCACCAAGTTACTGAGATTCGACTCAGCAAATTTTGAAAATTCTTTAAAAGTACACATATTACATGAACCTGCTAATGGGAACTAACTGAATTCACAAAGAAACAGTGTTTCAATTCGTTAAAACGTTGCACTGTCTTGAATAACAAGCTTATTACATGAGAATCCTATTGGGAAAGTACTGAATTCACCATGATACTTAGATTCCGTTACTTAAAATGTAGCTATATATTGAAAAGCACACTCATATAAGCAGGTCCGATTGGGAACTCACTGAATTCGCCTAGAAATTTTGATTCCATTCGTGAAAATTTTACTATATCCCGAACAGTCCACTTATTACTATTGTGGCCTACTAGGAACTAACTGAAATCACCAAGTTAGTGAGATTCGGCTCACCAAATTTTGATAAATCTTTAAAAGTACACATATTACAAGAGCCTGCTACTGGGAACTAACTGAATTCACAAAGAAAAAGTGTTTCAGTTCGTTAAAACGTTGCTCTATCTTAAATAACAAGCTTATTACATGCGATCCTATTGGGAACCTACAGAATTCACCATCATAGTTAGATTCTGTTACTTAAAATGTTGCTATATATTGAAAAGCACACTCATACAAGCATGTCCCATTGGGAACTCACTGAATTCACCAAGAAATTTTGATTCAATTCGTGAAAATTTTTCCATACACCGAGCAGTCCACTTATTACTATTGCGGCCTACTACGAACTAACTGAATTCACCAAGTTACAGAGACTAGGCTCAGCAAATTTTGATTAATCTTTAAAAGTACACATATTACAAGAGCCTGCTACTGG
The DNA here is from genome assembly GCF_021556685.1 of Rattus norvegicus. Taxonomy (NCBI): domain Eukaryota; kingdom Metazoa; phylum Chordata; class Mammalia; order Rodentia; family Muridae; genus Rattus; species Rattus norvegicus. The sequence goes on along the minus strand of NC_141547.1, from coordinate 50,677,622 downwards.
GAACTAACTGAATTCACAAAGAAACAGCGTTTCAGTTCGTTAAAACTTTGCTATATCTTGAATAACAAGCTTATTACATCTTAATCCTATTGGGAAAACAATGATTTCAACGTGATACATAGATTCAGTTCTTTAAAATGTTGCTATATATTGAAATGCACACTCATACAAGCATGTCCCATTGGGAACTAACTGAATTCTCCAATTTGATTCCATTCGTGAAAATTTTTCTATATCTCGAACACTCCAATTATTACTACTGCGGCCTAATGGGAACTAACTGAATTCACCAAGTTACTGAGATTCGACTCATCAAATTATGAAAAATCTTTAAAAGTACACATATTAAAAGAACCTGCTACTGGGAACTAACTGATTCACAAAGAAATAGTTTTTCAGTTCGTTAAAACGTTGCACTGTCTTGAATAACAAGCTTATTACATGAGAATCCTATTGGGAAACTACTGAATTCACCATGAGACTTAGATTCCGTTACTTAAAATATTGCTATATATTGAAAAGCACACTCATACAAGCATGTCCCATTGGGAACTCACTGAATTCACCAAGAAATTTTGATTCAATTCGTCAAAATTTTTCTGTATCCCGAGCAGTCCACTTAATACTATTGCGGCCTACTACGAACTAACTGAATTCACCAAGTTACTGAGACTCGGCTCAGCAAATTCTGATAAATCTTTAAAAGTACACGTATTACAAGAACCTGCTACTGGGAACTATCTGAATTCACAAAGAACAGCGTTTCAGTTCGTTAAAACGTTGCGCTATCTTGAATATCAAGCTTATTACATGAGAATCCTATTGGGAAACTACTGAAATCACCATGATACTTAGATTCCGTTACTTAAAATGTTGCTATATGTTGAAAAGCACCCTCATACAAGCATGTCCCAATGGGAACTCACTGAATTCGCCTAGAAATTTTGATTCCATTCGTGAAAATTTTTCTATATCCGGAACAGTGCAGTTATTACTATTGCGGCCTACTAGGAACAAACTGAATTCACCAAGTTACTGAGATTCGGCTCAGCCAATTCTGATAAATCTATAAAGTACACATCTTACAAGAGCCTGCTACTGGGAACTAACTGAATTCAATAAGAAACAGCGTTTCAGTTCGTTAAAACCTTGCTCTTTCTTGAATAACAAGCTTATTACATGTTAATCCTATTGGGAAACTACTGAATTCAACGTGATAGATAGATTCAGTAACGTAAAATGTTGCTATATATTGAAATGCACACTCCTACAAGCATGTCCCGTTGGGAACTAACTGAATTCGCCAATTTGATTCAATACGTGAAAATTTTTCTATATCCCGAACAGTCCACTTACTACTGCGGCCTACTGGGAACTAACTGAATTCATCAAGTTTCTGAGATTCGACTCAGCAAATTTTGAAAAATCTTTAAAAGTACACATATTACAAGAACCTGCTACTGGGAACTGACTGAATTCACAAAGAAACAGTGTTTCAGTTCGTAAAAAAGGTTGCGCTATCTTGAATAACAAGCTTATTACATGAGAATCCTATTGGGAAACTACTGAATTCACCATGATACTTAGATTCCATTACTTAAAATGTTGCTATATATTGAAAAGCACACTCATACAAGCATGTCCCATTGGGAACTCTAGAATTCGCCTAGAAATTTTGATTCCATTAGTGAAAATTTTTCTATATCCCGATCAGTCCACTTATTACTATTGCGGCCTACTACGAACTAACTGAATTAACCAAGTTACTGAGACTAGGCTCAGCAAATTTTGATTAATCTTTAAAAGTACACATCTTACAAGAGCCTACTCCTGGGAACTAACTGAATTCACAAAGAAACAGCATTTCAGTTCGTTAAAACTTTGCTCTATCTTGAATAACAAGCTTATTACATGTTAATCCTATTGGGAAATTACTGAATTCAACGTGATACATAGATTCAGTAACTTAAAATGTTGCTATATATTGAAATGCACACTCATACAAGCATGTCCCATTGGGAACTAACTGAATTCGTCAATTTGATTCAATACGTGAAAATTTTTCTATATCACGAACAGTCGACTTATTACTACTGCGGCCTACTGGGAACTAACTGAATTCAGCAAGTTACTGAGATTCGACTCAGCAAATTTTGATAAATCTTCAAAAGTACACATATTACAAGAACCTGCTACTGGGAACTAACTGAATTCACCAAGAAACAGTGTTTCATTTCGTTAAAACGTTGCACTGTCTTGAATAACAAGCTTATTACATGAGAATCCTATTGGGAAACTACTGAATTCACCATGATACTTAGATTCCGTTACTTAAAATATTGCTATATATTGAAAAGCACACTCATACAAGCATGTCCCATTGGGAACTCACTGAATTCGCCTAGAAATTTTGATTCGATTAGTGAAAATTTTTCTATATCCCGAATAGTCCACTTGTTACTATTGCGGCCTAATAGGAACTAACTGAATTCACCAAGTTACTAAGATTCTGCTCACCAAATTTTGATAAATCTTTAAAAGTACACATATTACAAGAGCCTGCTACTGGGAACTAACTGAATTCACAAAGAAACAGCGTTTCAGTTCGTTAAAACTTTGCTCTATCTTGAATAACAAGCATATTACATGTTAATCCTATTGGGAAATTACTGAATTCAAAATGATACATAGATTCAGTTCCTTAAAATGTTACTATATATTGAAATGCACCCTCATACAAGCATGTCCCATTGGGAACTAACTGAATTCGCCAATTTGATTCCATTCGTGAAAATTTTTCTATATCCCGAACAGTCCAATTATTACTACTGCGGCCTACTGGGAACTAACTGAATTCACCAAGTTACTGAGATTCGACTCAGCAAAATTTGAAAAATCTTTAAAAGTACACATATTACATGAACCTGCTAATGGGAACTAACTGAATTCACAAAGAAACAGTGTTTCAATTCGTTAAAACGTTGCACTGTCTTGAATAACATGTTATTACATGAAAATCCTATTGGGAAAGTACAGAATTCACCACGATACTTAGATTCCGTTACTTAAAATGTAGCTATATATTGAAAAGCACACTCATACAAGCAGGTCCGATTGGGAACTCACTGAATTCGCCTAGAAATTTTGATTCCATTCGTGAAAATTTTACTATATCCCGAACAGTCCACTTATTACTATTGTGGCCTACTAGGAACTAACTGAAATCACCAAGTTAGTGAGATTCGGCTCACCAAATTTTGATAAATCTTTAAAAGTACACATATTACAAGAGCCTGCTACTGGGAACTAATGAATTCACAAAGAAAAAGTGTTTCAGTTCGTTAAAACGTTGCTCTATCTTAAATAACAAGCTTATTACATGCGATCCTATTGGGAACCACAGAATTCACCATCATAGTTAGATTCCGTTACTTAAAATGTTGCTATATATTGAAAAGCACACTCATACAAGCATGTCCCATTGGGAACTTACTGAATTCACCAAGAATTTTGATTCAATTCGTCAAAATTTTTCCATATCCCAAGCAGTCCACTTATTACTATTGCGGCCTACTACGAACTAACTGAATTCACCAAGTTACTGAGACTAGGCTCAGCAAATTTTGCTTAATCTTTAAAAGTACACATCTTACAGGAGCCTGCTACTGGGAACTAACTGAATTCACAAAGAAACAGCGTTTCTGTTCATTAAAACGTTGCTCTATCTTGAATGACAAGCTTATTACATATTAATCCTATTGGGAAACTATTGAATTCAACGTGATACATAGATTCCGTTCCTTAAAATGTTGCTATATATTGAAAAGCACACTCATACAAGCATGTCCCATTGATAACTAACTGAATTCGCCAATTTATTACAATACGTGAAAATTTTTCTATACCCGAACAGTCCCCTTATTACTATTGCGGCCTACTTGGAACTAACTGAATTCACCAAGTTACTGAGATTCGGCTCAGCAAATTCTGATAAATCTTTAAAAGCATACATCTTACAAGAGCCTGCTACTGGGAACTAACTGAATTCACAAAGAAACAGCGTTTCAGTTCGTTAAAATGTGGCTCTATCTTGAATAACAAGCTTATTACATGTTAATCCTATTGGGAAACTACTGAATCCACGTCATACATAGATTCAGTAACTTAAAATGTTCCTATATATTGAAATGCACACTCATACAAGCATGTCCCATTGTGAAAAACTGAATTTGCCAATTTGATTCAATACGTGAAAATTTTTCTATATCCCGAACAGTCGACTTATTACTACTGCGGCCTACTGGGAACTAACTGAATTCACCAAGTTACTGAGATTCGACTCAGCAAATTTTGATAAATCTTTAAAAGTACACATATTACAAGAACCTGCTACTGGGAACTAACTGAATTCACAAAGAAACAGTGTTTCATTTCGTTAAAACGTTGCACTGTCTTGAATAACAAGTTTATTACCTGAGAATCCTATTGGGAAACTACTGAATTCACCATGATACTTAGATTCTGTTACTTAAAATATTGCTATATATTGAAAAGCACACTCATACAAGCATGTCCCTTTGGGAACTCACTGTATTCGGCTAGAAATTTTGTTTTGATTAGTGAAAATTTTTCTATATCCCGAACAGTCCACTTATTACTATTGCGGCCTACTAGGAAGTAACTGAATTCACCAAGTTACTGAGATTCTGCTCACCTAATTTTGATAAATCTTTAAAAGTACACAAATTACAAGAGCCTGCTACTGGGAACTAACTGAATTCACAAAGATACAGCGTTTCAGTTCGTTAAAACGTTGCTCTATCTTGAATAACAAGCTTATTACATGTTAATCCTATTGGGAAACTACTGAATTCAACATTATACATAGATTCAGTTCCTTAAAATGTTACTATATATTGAAATGCACACTCATACAAGCATGTCTCATTGGGAACTCACTGAATTCACCAAGAAATTTTGATTCAACTCATCAAAATTTTTCTATATCCCGAACAGTCCACTTACTACTACTGCGGCCTACTACGAACTAACTGAATTCACCAAGTTACTGAGACTCGGCTCAGCAAATTTTGATAAATCTTAAAAGAACACATATTACAAGAACCTGCTACTGAGAACTAACTGAATTCACAAAGCAACAACGTTTCAGTTCGTTAAAACGTTGCACTGTCTTGAATAACCAGCTTATTACATGAGAATCCTACTGGGAAACTACTGAATTCAACATGATACTTAGATTCCATTACTTAAAATGTTGCTATATATTTAAAAGCACACTCATACAAGCATGTCCCATTGGGACCTAACTGAATTCGCCAATTTGATTCAATACGTGAAAATTTTTCTATATCCCGAACAGTCGACTTATTACTACTGCGGCCTACAGGGAACTAACTGAATTCATCAAGTTACTGAGATTCGACTCATCAAATTATGAAAAATCTTTAAAAGTACACATATTACAAGAACCTGCTAATGGAAACTAACTGAATTCACAAAGAAACAGTGTTTCAGTTCGTTAAAACGTTGCACTGTCTTGAATAACCAGCTTATTACATGAGAATCCTACTGGGAAACTACTGAATTCAACATGATACTTAGATTCCATTACTTAAAATGTTGCTATATATTTAAAAGCACACTCATACAAGCATGTCCCATTGGGACCTAACTGAATTCGCCAATTTGATTCAATACGTGAAAATTTTTCTATATCCCGAACAGTCGACTTATTACTATTGTGGCCTACTAGGAACTAACTGAAATCACCAAGTTAGTGAGATTCGGCTCACCAAATTTTGATAAATCTTTAAAAGTACACATATTACAAGAGCCTGCTACTGGGAACTAATGAATTCACAAAGAAAAAGTGTTTCAGTTCGTTAAAACGTTGCTCTATCTTAAATAACAAGCTTATTACATGCGATCCTATTGGTAACCACAGAATTCACCATCATAGTTAGATTCCGTTACTTAAAATGTTGCTATATATTGAAAAGCACACTCATACAAGCATGTCCCATTGGGAACTCACTGAATTCACCAAGAATTTTGATTCAATTCGTCAAAATTTTTCCATATCCCAAGCAGTCCACTTATTACTATTGCGGCCTACTACGAACTAACTGAATTCACCAAGTTACTGAGACTAGGCTCAGCAAATTTTGCTTAATCTTTAAAAGTACACATCTTACAGGAGCCTGCTACTGGGAACTAACTGAATTCACAAAGAAACAGCGTTTCTGTTCATTAAAACGTTGCTCTATCTTGAATGACAAGCTTATTACGTATTAATCCTATTGGGAAACTATTGAATTCAACGTGATACATAGATTCCGTTCCTTAAAATGTTGCTATATATTGAAAAGCACACTCATACAAGCATGTCCCATTGATAACTAACTGAATTCGCCAATATATTACAATACGTGAAAATTTTTCTATACCCGAACAGTCCCCTTATTACTATTGCGGCCTACTTGGAACTAACTGAATTCACCAAGTTACTGAGATTCGGCTCAGCAAATTCTGATAAATCTTTAAAAGCACACATCTTACAAGAGCCTGCTACTGGGAACTAACTGAATTCACAAAGAAACAGCGTTTCAGTTCGTTAAAATGTGGCTCTATCTTGAATAACAAGCTTATTACATGTTAATCCTATTGGGAAACTACTGAATCCACGTCATACATAGATTCAGTAACTTAAAATGTTCCTATATATTGAAATGCACACTCATACAAGCATGTCCCATTGTGAAAAACTGAATTTGCCAATTTGATTCAATACGTGAAAATTTTTCTATATCACGAACAGTCGACTTATTACTACTGCGGCCTACTGGGAACTAACTGAATTCATCAAGTTACTGAGATTCGACTCAGCAAATTTTGATAAATCTTTAAAAGTACACATATTACAAGAACCTGCTACTGGGAACTAACTGAATTCACAAAGAAACAGTGTTTCATTTCGTTAAAACGTTGCACTGTCTTGAATAACAAGCTTATTACCTGAGAATCCTATTGGGAAACTACTGAATTCACCATGATACTTAGATTCTGTTACTTAAAATATTGCTATATATTGAAAAGCACACTCATACAAGCATGTCCCTTTGGGAACTCACTGTATTCGGCTAGAAATTTTGTTTTGATTAGTGAAAATTTTTCTATATCCCGAACAGTCCACTTATTACTATTGCGGCCTACTAGGAAGTAACTGAATTCACCAAGTTACTGAGATTCTGCTCACCTAATTTTGATAAATCTTTAAAAGTACACAAATTACAAGAGCCTGCTACTGGGAACTAACTGAATTCACAAAGATACAGCGTTTCAGTTCGTTAAAACGTTGCTCTATCTTGAATAACAAGCTTATTACATGTTAATCCTATTGGGAAACTACTGAATTCAACAAGATACATAGATTCAGTTCCTTAAAATGTTACTATATATTGAAATGCACACTCATACAAGCATGTCTCATTGGGAACTCACTGAATTCACCAAGAAATTTTGATTCAATTCGTGAAAATCTTTCTATATCTCGAACAGTCCACTTATTACTATTGTGGCCTACTAGGCACTAACTGAAATCACCAAGTTACCGAGATTCGGCTCACCAAATTTTGATAAATCTTTAAAAGTACACATATTACAAGAGCCTGCTACTGGGAACTAACTGAATTCACAAAGAAAAAGTGTTTCAGTTCGTTAAAACGTTGCTCTATCTTAAATAACAAGCTTATTACATGCGATCCTATTGGGAACCTACAGAATTCACCATCATAGTTAGATTCCGTTACTTAAAATGTTGCTATATATTGAAAAGCACATTCATACAAGCATGTCCCATTGGGAACTCACTGAATTCACCAAGAAATTTTGATTCAACTCGTCAAAATTTTTCTATATCCCGAACAGTCCACTTACTACTACAGCGGCCTACTACGAACTAACTGAATTCACCAAGTTACTGAGACTCGGCTCAGCAAATTTTGATAAATCTTAAAAGAACACATATTACAAGAACCTGCTACTGAGAACTAACTGAATTCACAAAGAAACAGCGTTTCAGTTCGTTAAAACGTTGCACTGTCTTGAATAACCAGCCTCTTACATGAGAATCCTACTGGGAAACTACTGAATTCAACATGATACTTAGATTCCATTACTTAAAATGTTGCTATATATTTAAAAGCACACTCATACAAGCATGTCCCATTGGGACCTAACTGAATTCGCCAATTTGATTCAATACGTGAAAATTTTTCTATATCCCGAACAGTCGACTTATTACTACTGCGGCCTACAGGGAACTAACTGAATTCACCAAGTTACTGAGATTCGACTCATCAAATTTTGAAAAATCTTTAAAAGTACACATATTACAAGAACCTGCTAATGGAAACTAACTGAATTCACAAAGAAACAGTGTTTCAGTTCGTTAAAACGTTGCGCTATCTGAATAACATGCTTATTACATGAGAATCCTATTGGGAAACCACTGAATTCACCATGATACTTAGATTCCGTTACTTAAAATGTAGCTATATATTGAAAAGCACACTCATACAAGCATATCCATTGGGAACTCACTGGATTCACTTAGAAATTTTGATTCCATTCGTCAAAATTTTTCCATATCCTGAGCAGTCCACTTAATACTATTGCGGCCTACTACGAACTAATTGAATTCACCAAGTTCCTGATACTCGGCTCAGCAAATTCTGATAAATCTTTAAAATTATACATCTTAAAAGAGCCTGCTACTGGGAACTAACTGAATTCACAAAGAAACAGCGTTTCAGTTCGTTAAAACGTTGCTCTATCTTGAATAACAAGCTTATTACATGTTATTCCTATTGGGAAATTACTGAATTCAACGTGATACATAGATTCAGTTCTTTAAAATGTTGCTATATATTGAAATGCACACTCATACAAGCATGTCCCATTGGGAACTAACTGAATTCTCCAATTTGATTCCATCCGTGAAAATTTTTCTATATCTCGAACACTCCAATTATTACTACTGCGGCCTAATGGGAACTAACTGAATTCACCAAGTGACTGAGATTCGACTCATCAAATTATGAAAAATCTTTAAAAGTACACATATTAAAAGAACCTGCTACTGGGAACTAACTGATTCACAAAGATAGTTTTTCAGTTCGTTAAAACGTTGCACTGTCTTGAATAACAAGCTTATTACATGAGAATCCTATTGGGAAACTACTGAATTCACCATGAGACTTAGATTCCGTTACTTAAAATATTGCTATATATTGAAAAGCACACTCATACAAGCATGTCCCATTGGGAACTCACTGAATTCACCAAGAAATTTTGATTCAATTCGTCAAAATTTTTCTGTATCCCGAGCAGTCCACTTAATACTATTGCGGCCTACTACGAACTAACTGAATTCACCAAGTTACTGAGACTCGGCTCAGCAAATTCTGATAAATCTTTAAAAGTACACGTATTACAAGAACCTGCTACTGGGAACTATCTGAATTCACAAAGAACAGCGTTTCAGTTCGTTAAAACGTTGCGCTATCTTGAATATCAAGCTTATTACATGAGAATCCTATTGGGAAACTACTGAAATCACCATGATACTTAGATTCCGTTACTTAAAATGTTGCTATATGTTGAAAAGCACCCTCATACAAGCATGTCCCAATGGGAACTCACTGAATTCGCCTAGAAATTTTGATTCCATTCGTGAAATTTTTCTATATCCGGAACAGTGCAGTTATTACTATTGCGGCCTACTAGGAACAAACTTAATTCACCAAGTTACTGAGATTCGGTTCAGCCAATTCTGATAAATCTATAAAGTACACATCTTACAAGAGCCTGCTACTGGGAACTAACTGAATTCAATAAGAAACAGCGTTTCAGTTCGTTAAAACCTTGCTCTTTCTTGAATAACAAGCTTATTACATGTTAATCCTATTGGGAAACTACTGAATTCAACGTGATAGATAGATTCAGTAACGTAAAATGTTGCTATATATTGAAATGCACACTCATACAAGCATGTCCCGTTGGGAACTAACTGAATTCGCCAATTTGATTCAATACGTGAAAATTTTTCTATATCCCGAACAGTCCACTTACTACTGCGGCCTACTGGGAACTAACTGAATTCATCAAGTTTCTGAGATTCGACTCAGCAAATTTTGAAAAATCTTTGAAAGTACACATATTACAAGAACCTGCTACTGGGAACTGACTGAATTCACAAAGAAACAGTGTTTCAGTTCGTAAAAAAGGTTGCGCTATCTTGAATAACAAGCTCATTACATGAGAATCCTATTGGGAAACTACTGAATTCACCATGATACTTAGATTCCATTACTTAAAATGTTGCTATATATTGAAAAGCACACTCATACAAGCATGTCCCATTGGGAACTCTAGAATTCGCCTAGAAATTTTGATTCCATTAGTGAAAATTTTTCTATATCCGGTCAGTCCACTTATTACTATTGCGGCCTACTACGAACTAACTGAATTAACCAAGTTACTGAGACTAGGCTCAGCAAATTTTGATTAATCTTTAAAAGTACACATCTTACAAGAGCCTACTCCTGGGAACTAACTGAATTCACAAAGAAACAGCATTTCAGTTCGTTAAAACTTTGCTCTATCTTGAATAACAAGCTTATTACATGTTAATCCTATTGGGAAATTACTGAATTCAACGTGATACATAGATTCAGTAACTTAAAATGTTGCTATATATTGAAATGCACACTCATACAAGCATGTCCCATTGGGAACTAACAGAATTCGTCAATTTGATTCAATACGTGAAAATTTTTCTATATCACGAACAGTCGACTTATTACTACTGCGGCCTACTGGGAACTAACTGAATTCAGCAAGTTACTGAGATTCGACTCAGCAAATTTTGATAAATCTTCAAAAGTACACATATTACAAGAACCTGCTATTGGGAACTAACTGAATTCACCAAGAAACAGTGTTTCAGTTCGTTAAAACGTTGCACTGTCTTGAATAACAAGCTTATTACATGAGAATCCTATTGGGAAACTACTGAATTCACCATGATACTTAGATTCCGTTACTTAAAATATTGCTATATATTGAGAAGCACACTCATACAAGCATGTCCCATTGGGAACTCACTGAATTCGCCTAGAAATTTTGATTCGATTAGTGAAAATTTTTCTATATCCCGAATAGTCCACTTGTTACTATTGCGGCCTAATAGGAACTAACTGAATTCACCAAGTTACTAAGATTCTGCTCACCAAACTTTGATAAATCTTTAAAAGTACACATATTACAAGAGCCTGCCACTGGGAACTAACTGAATTCACAAGGAAACAGCGTTTCAGTTCGTTAAAACTTTGCTCTATCTTGAATAACAAGCATATTACATGTTAATCCTATTGGGAAATTACTGAATTCAAAATGATACATAGATTCAGTTCCTTAAAATGTTACTATATATTGAAATGCACCCTCATACAAGCATGTCCCATTGGGAACTAACTGAATTCGCCAATTTGATTCCATTCGTGAAAATTTTTCTATATCCCTTACAGTCCAATTATTACTACTGCGGCCTACTGGGAACTAACTGAATTCACCAAGTTACTGAGATTCGACTCAGCAAATTTTGAAAAATCTTTAAAAGTACACATATTACATGAACCTGCTAATGGGAACTAACTGAATTCACAAAGAAACAGTGTTTCAATTCGTTAAAACGTTGCACTGTCTTGAATAACATGTTATTACATGAAAATCCTGTTGGGAAAGTACAGAATTCACCACGATACTTAGATTCCGTTACTTAAAATGTAGCTATATATTGAAAAGCACACTCATACAAGCAGGTCCGATTGGGAACTCACTGAATTCGCCTAGAAATTTTGATTCCATTCGTGAAAATTTTACTATATCCCGAACAGTCCACTTATTACTATTGTGGCCTACTAGGAACTAACTGAAATCACCAAGTTAGTGAGATTCGGCTCACCAAATTTTGATAAATCTTTAAAAGTACACATATTACAAGAGCCTGCTACTGGGAACTAATGAATTCACAAAGAAAAAGTGTTTCAGTTCGTTAAAACGTTGCTCTATCTTAAATAACAAGCTTATTACATGCGATCCTATTGGGAACCACAGAATTCACCATCATAGTTAGATTCCGTTACTTAAAATGTTGCTATATATTGAAAAGCACACTCATACGAGCATGTCCCATTGGGAACTCACTGAATTCACCAAGAATTTTGATTCAATTCGTCAAAATTTTTCCATATCCCAAGCAGTCCACTTATTACTATTGCGGCCTACTACGAACTAACTGAATTAACCAAGTTACTGAGACTAGGCTCAGCAAATTTTGCTTAATCTTTAAAAGTACACATCTTACAGGAGCCTGCTACTGGGAACTAACTGAATTCACAAAGAAACAGCGTTTCTGTTCATTAAAACGTTGCTCTATCTTGAATGACAAGCTTATTACATATTAATCCTATTGGGAAACTATTGAATTCAACGTGATACATAGATTCCGTTCCTTAAAATGTTGCTATATATTGAAAAGCACACTCATACAAGCATGTCCCATTGATAACTAACTGAATTCGCCAATTTATTACAATACGTGAAAATTTTTCTATACCCGAACAGTCCCCTTATTACTATTGCGGCCTACTTGGAACTAACTGAATTAACCAAGTTACTGAGATTCGGCTCAGCAAATTCTGATAAATCTTTAAAAGCACACATCTTACAAGAGCCTGCTACTGGGAACTAACTGAATTCACAAAGAAACAGCGTTTCAGTTCGTTAAAATGTGGCTCTATCTTGAATAACAAGCTTATTACATGTTAATCCTATTGGGAAACTCCTGAATCCACGTCATACATAGATTCAGTAACTTAAAATGTTCCTATATATTGAAATGCACATTCATACAAGCATGTCCCATTGTGAAAAACTGAATTTGCCAATTTGATTCAAAACGTGAAAATTTTTCTATATCCCGAACAGTCGACTTATTACTACTGCGGCCTACTGGGAACTAACTGAATTCACCAAGTTACTGAGATTCGACTCAGCAAATTTTGATAAATCTTTAAAAGTACACATATTACAAGAACCTGCTACTGGGAACTAACTGAATTCACAAAGAAACAGTGTTTCATTTCGTTAAAACGTTGCACTGTCTTGAATAACAAGCTTATTACCTGAGAATCCTATTGGGAAACTACTGAATTCACCATGATACTTAGATTCTGTTACTTAAAATATTGCTATATATTGAAAAGCACACTCATACAAGCATGTCCCTTTGGGAACTCACTGTATTCGGCTAGAAATTTTGTTTTGTTAGTGAAAATTTTTCTATATCCCGAACAGTCCACTTATTACTATTGCGGCCTACTAGGAAGTAACTGAATTCACCAAGTTACTGAGATTCTGCTCACCTAATTTTGATAAATCTTTAAAAGTACACAAATTACAAGAGCCTGCTACTGGGAACTAACTGAATTCACAAAGATACAGCGTTTCAGTTCGTTAAAACGTTGCTCTATCTTGAATAACAAGCTTATTACATGTTAATCCTATTGGGAAACTACTGAATTCAACATTATACATAGATTCAGTTCCTTAAAATGTTACTATATATTGAAATGCACACTCATACAAGCATGTCTCATTGGGAACTCACTGCTTCACCAAGAAATTTTGATTCAACTCGTCAAAATTTTTCTATATCCCGAACAGTCCACTTACTACTACTGCGGCCTACTATGAACTAACTGAATTCACCAAGTTACTGAGACTCGGCTCAGCAAATTTTGATAAATCTTAAAAGAACACATATTACAAGAACCTGCTACTGAGAACTAACTGAATTCACAAAGAAACAGCGTTTCAGTTCGTTAAAACGTTGCACTGTCTTGAATAACCAGCCTCTTACATGAGAATCCTACTGGGAAACTACTGAAATCAACATGATACTTAGATTCCATTACTTAAAATGTTGCTATATATTTAAAAGCACACTCATACAAGCATGTCCCATTGGGACCTAACTGAATTCGCCAATTTGATTCAATACGTGAAAATTTTTCTATATCCCGAACAGTCGACTTATTACTACTACGGCCTACAGGGAACTAACTGAATTCACCAAGTTACTGAGATTCGACTCATCAAATTTTGAAAAATCTTTAAAAGTACACATATTACAAGAACCTGCTAATGGAAACTAACTGAATTCACAAAGAAACAGTGTTTCAGTTCGTTAAAACGTTGCGCTATCTGAATAACATGCTTATTACATGAGAATCCTATTGGGAAACCACTGAATTCACCATGATACTTAGATTCCGTTACTTAAAATGTAGCTATATATTGAAAAGCACACTCATACAAGCATATCCATTGGGAACTCACTGACTTCACTTAGAAATTTTGATTCCATTCGTCAAAATTTTTCCATATCCTGAGCAGTCCACTTAATACTATTGCGGCCTACTACGAACTAATTGAATTCACCAAGTTCCTGAGACTCGGCTCAGCAAATTCTGATAAATCTTTAAAAGTATACATCTTAAAAGAGCCTGCTACTGGGAACTAACTGAATTCACAAAGAAACAGCGTTTCAGTTCGTTAAAACGTTGCTCTATCTTGAATAACAAGCTTATTACATGTTATTCCTATTGGGAAATTACTGAATTCAACGTGATACATAGATTCGGTAACTTAAAATGTTGCTATATATTGAAATGCACACTCATACAAGCATGTCCCATTGGGAACTAACTGAATTCGTCAATTTGATTCAATCCGTGAAAATTTTTCAATATCACGAACAGTCGACTTATTACTACTGCGGCCTACTGGGATCTAACTGATTTCACCAAGTTGCTGAGATTCGACTCAGCAAATTTTGATAAATCTTTAAAAGTACACATATTACAAGAACCTGCTACTGGGAACTAACTGAATTCACAAAGAAACAGTGTTTCAGTTTGTTAAAACGTTGCACTGTCTTGAATAACAAGATTATTACATGAGAATCCTATTGGGAAACTACTGAATTCACCATGATACTCAGATTCCGTTACTTAAAATATTGCTATATATTGAAAAGCACACTCATACAAGCATGTCGCATTGGGAACTCACTGAATTCGCCTAGAAATTTTGATTCGATTAGTGAAAATTTTTCTATATCCCGAACAGTCCACTTGTTACTATTGCGGCCTAATAGGAACTAACTGAATTCACCAAGTTACAAGATTCTGCTCACCAAATTTTGAAAAATCTTTAAAAGTACACATCTTATAAGAGCCTGCTACTGGGAACTAATGAATTCACAAAGAAACAGCGTTTCAGTTCGTTAAAACTTTGCTCTATCTTCAATAACAACCATATTACATGTTAATCCTATTGGGAAACTACTGCAATCAAAATGATACATACATTCAGTTCCTTAAAATGTTACTATATATTGAAATGCACCCTCATACAAGCATGTCCTATTGGGAACTAACTGAATTCGCCAATTTGATTCCATTCGTGAAAATTTTTCTATATCCCTTACAGTCCAATTATTACTACTGCGGCCTACTGGGAACTAACTGAATTCACCAAGTTACTGAGATTCGACTCAGCAAATTTTGAAAAATCTTTAAAAGTACACATATTACATGAACCTGCTAATGGGAACTAACTGAATTCACAAAGAAACAGTGTTTCAATTCGTTAAAACGTTGCACTGTCTTGAATAACAAGCTTATTACATTAGAATCCTATTGGGAAAGTACTGAATTCACCATGATACTTAGATTCCGTTACTTAAAATGTAGCTATATATTGAAAAGCACACTCATATAAGCAGGTCCGATTGGGAACTCACTGAATTCGCCTAGAAATTTTGATTCCATTCGTGAAAATTTTACTATATCCCGAACAGTCCACTTATTACTATTGTGGCCTACTAGGAACTAACTGAAATCACCAAGTTACCGAGATTCGGCTCACCAAATTTTGATAAATCTTTAAAAGTACACATATTACAAGAGCCTGCTACTGGGAACTAACTGAATTCACAGAAAAAAGGGTTTCAGTTCGTTAAAACGTTGCTCTATCTTAAATAACAAGCTTATTACATGCGATCCTATTGGGAACCTACAGAATTCACCATCATAGTTAGATTCCGTTACTTAAAATGTTGCTATATATTGAAAAGCACACTCATACAAGCATGTCCCATTGGGAACTCACTGAATTCACCAAGAAATTTTGATTCAATTCGTGAAAATTTTTCCATACACCGAGCAGTCCACTTATTACTATTGCGGCCTACTACGAACTAACTGAATTCACCAAGTTACAGAGACTAGGCTCAGCAAATTTTGCTTAATCTTTAAAAGTACACATATTACAAGAGCCTGCTACTGGGAACTAACTGAATTCACAAAGAAACAGCGTTTCAGTTCGTTAAAACTTTGCTATATCTTGAATAACAAGCTTATTACATCTTAATCCTACTGGGAAAATAATGAATTCAACGTGATACATAGATTCAGTTCTTTAAAATGTTGCTATATATTGAAATGCACACTCATACAAGCATGTCCCATTGGGAACTAACTGAATTCTCCAATTTGATTCCATTCGTGAAAATTTTTCTATATCTCGAACACTCCAATTATTACTACTGCGGCCTAATGGGAAGTAACTGAATTCACCAAGTGACTGAGATTCGACTCATCAAATTATGAAAAATCTTTAAAAGTACACATATTAAAAGAACCTGCTACTGGGAACTAACTGATTCACAAAGAAATAGTTTTTCAGTTCGTTAAAACGTTGCACTGTCTTGAATAACAAGCTTATTACATGAGAATCCTATTGGGAAACTACTGAATTCACCATGAGACTTAGATTCCGTTACTTAAAATATTGCTATATATTGAAAAGCACACTCATACAAGCATGTCCCATTGGGAACTCACTGAATTCACCAAGAAATTTTGATTCAATTCGTCAAAATTTTTCTGTATCCCGAGCAGTCCACTTAATACTATTGCGGCCTACTACGAACTAACTGAATTCACCAAGTTACTGAGACTCGGCTCAGCAAATTCTGATAAATCTTTAAAAGTACACGTATTACAAGAACCTGCTACTGGGAACTATCTGAATTCACAAAGAACAGCGTTTCAGTTCGTTAAAACGTTGCGCTATCTTGAATATCAAGCTTATTACATGAGAATCCTATTGGGAAACTACTGAAATCACAATGATACTTAGATTCCGTTACTTAAAAGGTTGCTATATGTTGAAAAGCACCCTCATACAAGCATGTCCCAATGGGAACTCACTGAATTCGCCTAGAAATTTTGATTCCATTCGTGAAAATTTTTCTATATCCGGAACAGTACAGTTATTACTATTGCAGCCTACTAGGAACAAACTGAATTCACCAAGTTACTGAGATTCGGCTCAGCCAATTCTGATAAATCTATAAAGTACACATCTTACAAGAGCCTGCTACTGGGAACTAACTGAATTCAATAAGAAACAGCGTTTCAGTTCGTTAAAACCTTGCTCTTTCTTGAATAACAAGCTTATTACATGTTAATCCTATTGGGAAACTACTGAATTCAACGTGATAGATAGATTCAGTAACGTAAAATGTTGCTATATATTGAAATGCACACTCCTACAAGCATGTCCCGTTGGGAACTAACTGAATTCGCCAATTTGATTCAATACGTGAAAATTTTTCTATATCCCGAACAGTCCACTTACTACTGCGGCCTACTGGGAACTAACTGAATTCATCAAGTTTCTGAGATTCGACTCAGCAAATTTTGAAAAATCTTTAAAAGTACACATATTACAAGAACCTGCTACTGGGAACTGACTGAATTCACAAAGAAACAGTGTTTCAGTTCGTAAAAAAGGTTGCGCTATCTTGAATAACAAGCTTATTACATGAGAATCCTATTGGGAAACTACTGAATTCACCATGATACTTAGATTCCATTACTTAAAATGTTGCTATATATTGAAAAGCACACTCATACAAGCATGTCCCATTGGGAACTCTAGAATTCGCCTAGAAATTTTGATTCCATTAGTGAAAATTTTTCTATATTCCGATCAGTCCACTTATTACTATTGCGGCCTACTACGAACTAACTGAATTAACCAAGTTACTGAGACTAGGCTCAGCAAATTTTGATTAATCTTTAAAAGTACACATCTTACAAGAGCCTACTCCTGGGAACTAACTGAATTCACAAAGAAACAGCATTTCAGTTCGTTAAAACTTTGCTCTATCTTGAATAACAAGCTTATTACATGTTAATCCTATTGGGAAATTACTGAATTCAACGTGATACATAGATTCAGTAACTTAAAATGTTGCTATATATTGAAATGCACACTCATACAAGCATGTCCCATTGGGAACTAACTGAATTCGTCAATTTGATTCAATACGTGAAAATTTTTCTATATCACGAACAGTCGACTTATTACTACTGCGGCCTACTGGGAACTAACTGAATTCACCAAGTTACTGAGATTCGACTCAGCAAATTTTGATAAATCTTCAAAAGTACACATATTACAAGAACCTGCTACTGGGAACTAACTGAATTCACCAAGAAACAGTGTTTCATTTCGTTAAAACGTTGCACTGTCTTGAATAACAAGCTTATTACATGAGAATCCTATTGGGAAACTACTGAATTCACCATGATACTTAGATTCCGTTACTTAAAATATTGCTATATATTGAAAAGCACACTCATACAAGCATGTCCCATTGGGAACTCACTGAATTCGCCTAGAAATTTTGATTCGATTGGTGAAAATTTTTCTATATCCCGAATAGTCCACTTGTTACTATTGCGGCCTAATAGGAACTAACTGAATTCACCAAGTTACTAAGATTCTGCTCACCAAATTTTGATAAATCTTTAAAAGTACACATATTACAAGAGCCTGCTACTGGGAACTAACTGAATTCACAAAGAAACAGCGTTTCAGTTCGTTAAAACTTTGCTCTATCTTGAATAACAAGCATATTACATGTTAATCCTATTGGGAAATTACTGAATTCAAAATGATACATAGATTCAGTTCCTTAAAATGTTACTATATATTGAAATGCACCCTCATACAAGCATGTCCCATTGGGAACTAACTGAATTCGCCAATTTGATTCCATTCGTGAAAATTTTTCTATATCCCTTACAGTCCAATTATTACTACTGCGGCCTACTGGGAACTAACTGAATTCACCAAGTTACTGAGATTCGACTCAGCAAATTTTGAAAAATCTTTAAAAGTACACATATTACATGAACCTGCTAATGGGAACTAACTGAATTCACAAAGAAACAGTGTTTCAATTCGTTAAAACGTTGCACTGTCTTGAATAACATGTTATTACATGAAAATCCTGTTGGGAAAGTACAGAATTCACCACGATACTTAGATTCCGTTACTTAAAATGTAGCTATATATTGAAAAGCACACTCATACAAGCAGGTCCGATTGGGAACTCACTGAATTCGCCTAGAAATTTTGATTCCATTCGTGAAAATTTTACTATATCCCGAACAGTCCACTTATTACTATTGTGGCCTACTAGGAACTAACTGAAATCACCAAGTTAGTGAGATTCGGCTCACCAAATTTTGATAAATCTTTAAAAGTACACATATTACAAGAGCCTGCTACTGGGAACTAATGAATTCACAAAGAAAAAGTGTTTCAGTTCGTTAAAACGTTGCTCTATCTTAAATAACAAGCTTATTACATGCGATCCTATTGGGAACCACAGAATTCACCATCATAGTTAGATTCCGTTACTTAAAATGTTGCTATATATTGAAAAGCACACTCATACAAGCATGTCCCATTGGGAACTCACTGAATTCACCAAGAATTTTGATTCAATTCGTCAAAATTTTTCCATATCCCAAGCGGTCCACTTATTACTATTGCGGCCTACTACGAACTAACTGAATTAACCAAGTTACTGAGACTAGGCTCAGCAAATTTTGCTTAATCTTTAAAAGTACACATCTTACAGGAGCCTGCTACTGGGAACTAACTGAATTCACAAAGAAACAGCGTTTCTGTTCATTAAAACGTTGCTCTATCTTGAATGACAAGCTTATTACATATTAATCCTATTGGGAAACTATTGAATTCAACGTGATACATAGATTCAGTTCCTTAAAATGTTGCTATATATTGAAAAGCACACTCATACAAGCATGTCCCATTGATAACTAACTGAATTCGCCAATTTATTACAATACGTGAAAATTTTTCTATACCCGAACAGTCCCCTTATTACTATTGCGGCCTACTTGGAACTAACTGAATTCACCAAGTTACTGAGATTCGGCTCAGCAAATTCTGATAAATCTTTAAAAGCACACATCTTACAAGAGCCTGCTACTGGGAACTAACTGAATTCACAAAGAAACAGCGTTTCAGTTCGTTAAAATGTGGCTCTATCTTGAATAACAAGCTTATTACATGTTAATCCTATTGGGAAACTACTGAATCCACGTCATACATAGATTCAGTAACTTAAAATGTTCCTATATATTGAAATGCACACTCATACAAGCATGTCCCATTGTGAAAAACTGAATTTGCCAATTTGATTCAATACGTGAAAATTTTTCTATATCACGAACAGTCGACTTATTACTACTGCGGCCTACTGGGAACTAACTGAATTCACCAAGTTACTGAGATTCGACTCAGCAAATTTTGATAAATCTTTAAAAGTACACATATTACAAGAACCTGCTACTGGGAACTAACTGAATTCACAAAGAAACAGTGTTTCATTTCGTTAAAACGTTGCACTGTCTTGAATAACAAGCTTATTACCTGAGAATCATATTGGGAAACTACTGAATTCACCATGATACTTAGATTCTGTTACTTAAAATATTGCTATATATTGAAAAGCACACTCATACAAGCATGTCCCTTTGGGAACTCACTGTATTCGGCTAGAAATTTTGTTTTGAGTAGTGAAAATTTTTCTATATCCCGAACAGTCCACTTATTACTATTGCGGCCTACTAGGAAGTAACTGAATTCACCAAGTTACTGAGATTCTGCTCACCTAATTTTGATAAATCTTTAAAAGTACACAAATTACAAGAGCCTGCTACTGGGAACTAACTGAATTCACAAAGATACAGCGTTTCAGTTCGTTAAAACGTTGCTCTATCTTGAATAACAAGCTTATTACATGTTAATCCTATTGGGAAACTACTGAATTCAACATGATACATAGATTCAGTTCCTTAAAATGTTACTATATATTGAAATGCACACTCATACAAGCATGTCTCATTGGGAACTCACTGAATTCACCAAGAAATTTTGATTCAACTCGTCAAAATTTTTCTATATCCCGAACAGTCCACTTACTACTACTGCGGCCTACTACGAACTAACTGAATTCACCAAGTTACTGAGACTCGGCTCAGCAAATTTTGATAAATCTTAAAAGAACACTTATTACAAGAACCTGCTACTGAGAACTAACTGAATTCACAAAGAAACAGCGTTTCAGTTCGTTAAAACGTTGCACTGTCTTGAATAACCAGCTTATTACATGAGAATCCTACTGGGAAACTACTGAATTCAACATGATACTTAGATTCCATTACTTAAAATGTTGCTATATATTTAAAAGCAAACTCATACAAGCATGTCCCATTGGGACCTAACTGAATTCGCCAATTTGATTCAATACGTGAAAATTTTTCTATATCCCGAACAGTCGACTTATTACTACTGCGGCCTACAGGGAACTAACTGAATTCACCAAGTTACTGAGATTCGACTCATCAAATTTTGAAAAATCTTTAAAAGTACACATATTACAAGAACCTGCTAATGGAAACTAACTGAATTCACAAAGAAACAGTGTTTCAGTTCGTTAAAACGTTGCGCTATCTGAATAACATGCTTATTACATGAGAATCCTATTGGGAAACCACTGAATTCACCATGATACTTAGATTCCGTTACTTAAAATGTAGCTATATATTGAAAAGCACACTCATACAAGCATATCCATTGGGAACTCACTGAATTCACTTAGAAATTTTGATTCCATTCGTCAAAATTTTTCCATATCCTGAGCAGTCCACTTAATACTATTGCGGCCTACTACGAACTAATTGAATTCACCAAGTTCCTGAGACTCGGCTCAGCAAATTCTGATAAATCTTTAAAAGTATACATCTTAAAAGAGCCTGCTACTGGGAACTAACTGAATTCACAAAGAAACAGCGTTTCAGTTCGTTAAAACGTTGCTCTATCTTGAATAACAAGCTTATTACATGTTATTCCTATTGGGAAATTACTGAATTCAACGTGATACATAGATTCGGTAACTTAAAATGTTGCTATATATTGAAATGCACACTCATACAAGCATGTCCCATTGGGAACTAACTGAATTCGTCAATTTGATTCAATACGTGAAAATTTTTCAATATCACGAACAGTCGACTTATTACTACTGCGGCCTACTGGGATCTAACTGATTTCACCAAGTTACTGAGAATCGACTCAGCAAATTTTGATAAATCTTTAAAAGTACACATATTACAAGAACCTGCTACTGGGAACTAACTGAATTCACAAAGAAACAGTGTTTCAGTTTGTTAAAACGTAGCACTGTCTTGAATAACAAGATTATTACATGAGAATCCTATTGGGAAACTACTGAATTCATCATGATACTCAGATTCCGTTACTTAAAATATTGCTATATATTGAAAAGCACACTCATACAAGCATGTCGCATTGGGAACTCACTGAATTCGCCTAGAAATTTTGATTCGATTAGTGAAAATTTTTCTATATCCCGAACAGTCCACTTGTTACTATTGCGGCCTAATAGGAACTAACTGAATTCACCAAGTTACAAGATTCTGCTCACCAAATTTTGAAAAATCTTTAAAAGTACACATCTTATAAGAGCCTGCTACTGGGAACTAATGAATTCACAAAGAAACAGCGTTTCAGTTCGTTAAAACTTTGCTCTATCTTCAATAACAACCATATTACATGTTAATCCTATTGGGAAACTACTGCAATCAAAATGATACATACATTCAGTTCCTTAAAATGTTACTATATATTGAAATGCACCCTCATACAAGCATGTCCTATTGGGAACTAACTGAATTCGCCAATTTGATTCCATTCGTGAAAATTTTTCTATATCCCTTACAGTCCAATTATTACTACTGCGGCCTACTGGAAACTAACTGAATTCACCAAGTTACTGAGATTCGACTCAGCAAATTTTGAAAAATCTTTAAAAGTACACATATTACATGAACCTGCTAATGGGAACTAACTGAATTCACAAAGAAACAGTGTTTCAATTCGTTAAAACGTTGCACTGTCTTGAATAACAAGCTTATTACATGAGAATCCTATTGGGAAAGTACTGAATTCACCATGATACTTAGATTCCGTTACTTAAAATGTAGCTATATATTGAAAAGCACACTCATATAAGCAGGTCCGATTGGGAACTCACTGAATTCGCCTAGAAATTTAGATTCCATTCGTGAAAATTTTAATATATCCTGAACAGTCCAAATATTACTATTGCGACCTACTAGGAACTAACTGAATTCACAAAGTTACTGAGATTCGGCTCACCAAATTTTGATAAATCTTTAAAAGTACACATATTACAAGAGCCTGCTACTGGGAACTAACTGAATTCACAAAGAAAACGTGTTTCAGTTCGTTAAAACGTTGCTCCTTCTTAAATATCATGCTTATTACATGCGATCCTATTGGGAACCAACAGAATTCAGCATCATAGTTAGATTCTGTTACTTAAAATGTTGCTATATATTGAAAAGCACACTCATACAAGCATGTCCCATTGGGAGCTCACTGAATTCACCAAGAAATTTTGATTAAATTCGTCAAAATTTTTCTATATCCCGAGCAGTCCACTTATTACTAATGCGGCCTACTACGAACTAACTGAATTCACCAAGTTACTGAGACTAGGCTCAGCCAATTTTGATAAATCTTTAAAAGAACAGATCTTACAAGAGCCTGCTACTGGGAACTAACTGAATTAACAAAGAAACAGCGTTTCAGTTCGTTAAAACGTTGCTCTATCTTGAATAACAAGCTTATTACATCTTAATCCTATTGGGAACTACTGAATTCAACGTGATACATAGATTCAGTTCCTTAAATAGTTGCTATATATTGAAATGCACACTCATACAAGCATGTCCCATTGGTAACTAACTGAATTCGCCAATTTAATTCAATATGTGAAAATTTTTCTATACCCGAACAGTCCACTTATTACTATTGCGGCCTACTAGGAACTAACAGAATTCACCAAGTTACTGAGATTCGGCTCACCTAATTTTGATAAATCTTTAAAATTACACGTCTTAAAAGAGCCTGCTACTGGGAACTAACTGAATTCACAAAGATACAGCGTTTCAGTTCGTTAAAACATTGCTCTACCTTGAATAACAAGCTTATTACAGGTTAATCCTATTGGGAAACTACTGAATTCAACGTGATACATAGATTCAGTTCCTTAAAATGTTACTATATATTGAAATGCACACTCATACAAGCATGTCCCATTGGGACCTAACTGAATTCGCCAATTTGATTCCATTCGTGAAAATTTTTCTATATCCCGAACAGTCCACTTATTACTACTGCGGCCTACTGGGAACTAAATGAATTAACCAAGTTACTGAGATTCGGCTCATCAAATTATGAAAAATCTTTAAAAGAACACATATTACAAGAACCTGCTACTGAGAACTAACTGAATTCACAAAGAAACAGTGTTTCAGTTCGTTAAAACGTTGCACTGTCTTGAATAACCAGCTTATTACATGAGAATCCTATTGGGAAACTACTGAATTCACCATGATACTTAGATTCCGTTTCTTAAAATGTTGCTATATATTGAAAAGCACACTCATACAAGCATGTCCCATTGGGAACTCACTGAATTCACCAAGAAATTTTGATTCAATTCGTCAAAATTTTTCTATATCCCGAGCAGTCCACTTAATACTATTGCGGCCTACAGCGAACTAACTGAATTCACCAAGTTACTGAGACTCGGCTCAGCAAATTCTGATAAATCTTTAAAAGTACACATCTTACAAGAACCTGCTACTGGGAACTAACTGAATTCACAAAGAAACAGCGTTTCAGTTCGTTAAAACGTTGCGCTATCTTGAATAACAAGCTTATTACATGTTAATCCTATTGGGAAATTACTGAATTCAACGTGATACATAGATTCAGTAACTTAAAATTTTGCTATATATTGAAATGCACACTCATACAAGCATGTCCCATTGGGAACTAACTGAATTCGTCAATTTGATTCAATACGTGAAAATTTTTCTATATCACGAACAGTCGACTTATTACTACTGCGGCCTACTGGGAACTAACTGAATTCAGCAAGTTACTGAGATTCGACTCAGCAAATTTTGATAAATCTTTAAAAGTACACATATTACAAGAACCTGCTACTGGGAACTAACTGAATTCACCAAGAAACAGTGTTTCAGTTCGTTAAAACGTTGCACTGTCTTGAATAACAAGCTTATTACATGAGAATCCTATTGGGATACTACGGAATTCACCATGATACTTAGATTCCTTTACTTAAAATATTGCTATATATTGAAAAGCACACTCATACAAGCATGTCCCATTGGGAACTCACTGAATTCGCCTAGAAATTTTGATTCGATTAGTGAAAATTTTTCTATATCCCGAATAGTCCACTTGTTACTATTGCGGCCTAATAGGAACTAACTGAATTCACCAAGTTACTAAGATTCTGCTCACCAAATTTTGATAAATCTTTAAAAGTACACATATTACAAGAGCCTGCTACAGGGAATTAACTGAATTCACAAAGAAACAGCGTTTCAGTTCGTTAAAACTTTGCTCTATCTTGAATAACAAGCATATTACATGTTAATCCTATTGGGAAATTACTGAATTCAAAATGATACATAGATTCAGTTCCTTAAAATGTTACTATATATTGAAATGCACCCTCATACAAGCATGTCCCATTGGGAACTAACTGAACTCGCCAATTTGATTCCATTCGTGAAAATTTTTCTATATCCCAAACAGTCCAATTATTACTACTGCGGCCTACTGGGAACTAACTGAATTCACCAAGTTACTGAGATTCGACTCAGCAAATTTTGAAAAATCTTTAAAAGTACACATATTACATGAACCTGCTAATGGGAACTAACTGAATTCACAAAGAGACAGTGTTTCAGTTCGTTAAAACGTTGCTCCATCTTAAATAACATGCTTATTACATGCGATTCTATTGGGAACCAACAGAATTCACCATCATAGTTAGATTCTGTTACTTAAAATGTTGCTATATATTGAAAAGCACACTCATACAAGCATGTCCCATTGGGAGCTCACTGAATTCACCAAGAAATTTTGATTAAATTCGTCAAAATTTTTCTATATCCCGAGCAGTCCACTTATTACTAATGCGGCCTACTACGAACTAACTGAATTCACCAAGTTACTGAGCCTCGGCTCATCCAATTTTGATAAATCTTTAAAAGTACAGATCTTACAATAGCCTGCTACTGAGAACTAACTGAGTTCACAAAGAAACAGCGTTTCAGTTCGTTAAAACGTTGCTCTATCTTGAATAACAAGCTTATTACATATTAATCCTATTGGGAAACTACTGAATTCAACGTGATACATAGATTCAGTTCCTTAAAAAGTTGCTATATCTTGAAATGCACACTCATACAAGCATGTCCCATTGGTAACTAACTGAATTCGCCAATTTAATTCAATACGTGAAAATTTTTCTATACCCGAACAGTCCACTTATTACTATTGCGGCCTACTTGGAACTACCTGAATTCACCAAGTTATTGAGATTTGGCTCAGCAAATTCTGATAAATCTTTAAAAGTACACATCTTACAAGAGCCTGCTACTGGGAACTAACTGAATTCACAAAGAAACAGCGTTTCAGTTCGTTAAATCATTGCTCTATCTTGAATAACAAGCTTATTACATGTTAATCCTATTGGGAAACTACTGAATCCACGTCATACATAGATTCAGTAACTTAAAATGTTCCTATATATTGAAATGCATACTCATAAAAGCATGTCCCATTGGGAACTAACTGAATTTGCCAATTTGATTCAATACGTGAAAATTTTTCTATATCCCGAAGAGTCGACTTATTACTACTGCGGCCTACAGGGAACTAACTGAATTAACCAAGTTACTGAGATTCGACTCATCAAATTTTGAAAAATCTTTAAAAGTACACATATTACAAGAACCTGCTAATGGAAACTAACTGAATTCACAAAGAAACAGTGTTTCAGTTCGTTAAAACGTTGCGCTATCTGAATAACATGCTTATTACATGAGAATCCTATTGGGAAACTACTGAATTCACCATGATACTTAGATTCCGTTACTTAAAATGTAGCTATATATTGAAAAGCACACTCATACAAGCAGGTCCCATTGGGAACTCAGTGAATTCGCCTAGAAATTTTGATTCCATTCGTGAAAATTTTAATATATCCTGAACAGTCCAATTATTACTATTGCGACCTACTAGGAACTAACTGAATTCACAAAGTTACTGAGATTCGGCTCACCAAATTTTGATAAATCTTTAAAAGTACACATATTACAAGAGCCTGCTACTGGGAACTAACTGAATTCACAAAGAAAAAGTGTTTCAGTTCGTTAAAACGTTGCTCCTTCTTAAATAACATGCTTATTACATGCGATCCTATTGGGAACCAACAGAATTCAGCATCATAGTTAGATTCTGTTACTTAAAATGTTGCTATATATTGAAAAGCACACTCATACAAGCATGTCCCATTGGGAGCTCACTGAATTCACCAAGAAATTTTGATTAAATTCGTCAAAATTTTTCTATATCCCGAGCAGTCCACTTATTACTAATGCGGCCTACTACGAACTAACTGAATTCACCAAGTTACTGAGACTAGGCTCATCCAATTTTGATAAATCTTTAAAAGAACAGATCTTACAAGAGCCTGCTACTGGGAACTAACTGAATTAACAAAGAAACAGCGTTTCAGTTCGTTAAAACGTTGCTCTATCTTGAATAACAAGCTTATTACATCTTAATCCTATTGGGAAACTACTGAATTCAACGTGATACATAGATTCAGTTCCTTAAATAGTTGCTATATATTGAAATGCACACTCATACAAGCATGTCCCATTGGTAACTAACTGAATTCGCCAATTTAATTCAATACGTGAAAATTTTTCTATACCCGAACAGTCCACTTATTACTATTGCGGCCTACTAGGAACTAACAGAATTCACCAAGTTACTGAGATTCGGCTCACCTAATTTTGATAAATCTTTAAAATTACACGTCTTACAAGAGCCTGCTACTGGGAACTAACTGAATTCACAAAGATACAGCGTTTCAGTTCGTTAAAACATTGCTCTACCTTGAATAACAAGCTTATTACAGGTTAATCCTATTGGGAAACTACTGAATTCAACGTGATACATAGATTCAGTTCCTTAAAATGTTACTATATATTGAAATGCACACTCATACAAGCATGTCCCATTGGGACCTAACTGAATTCGCCAATTTGATTCCATTCGTGAAAATTTTTCTATATCCCGAACAGTCCACTTATTACTACTGCGGCCTACTGGGAACTAAATGAATTAACCAAGTTACTGAGATTCGGCTCATCAAATTATGAAAAATCTTTAAAAGAACACATATTACAAGAACCTGCTACTGAGAACTAACTGAATTCACAAAGAAACAGTGTTTCAGTTCGTTAAAACGTTGCACTGTCTTGAATAACCAGCTTATTACATGAGAATCCTATTGGGAAACTACTGAATTCACCATGATACTTAGATTCCGTTTCTTAAAATGTTGCTATATATTGAAAAGCACACTCATACAAGCATGTCCCATTGGGAACTCACTGAATTCACCAAGAAATTTTGATTCAATTCGTCAAAATTTTTCTATATCCCGAGCAGTCCACTTAATACTATTGCGGCCTACAGCGAACTAACTGAATTCACCAAGTTACTGAGACTCGGCTCAGCAAATTCTGATAAATCTTTAAAAGTACACATCTTACAAGAACCTGCTACTGGGAACTAACTGAATTCACAAAGAAACAGCGTTTCAGTTCGTTAAAACGTTGCGCTATCTTGAATAACAAGCTTATTACATGTTAATCCTATTGGGAAATTACTGAATTCAACGTGATACATAGATTCAGTAACTTAAAATTTTGCTATATATTGAAATGCACACTCATACAAGCATGTCCCATTGGGAACTAACTGAATTCGTCAATTTGATTCAATACGTGAAAATTTTTCTATATCACGAACAGTCGACTTATTACTACTGCGGCCTACTGGGAACTAACTGAATTCAGCAAGTTACTGAGATTCGACTCAGCAAATTTTGATAAATCTTTAAAAGTACACATATTACAAGAACCTGCTACTGGGAACTAACTGAATTCACCAAGAAACAGTGTTTCAGTTCGTTAAAACGTTGCACTGTCTTGAATAACAAGCTTATTACATGAGAATCCTATTGGGATACTACGGAATTCACCATGATACTTAGATTCCTTTACTTAAAATATTGCTATATATTGAAAAGCACACTCATACAAGCATGTCCCATTGGGAACTCACTGAATTCGCCTAGAAATTTTGATTCGATTAGTGAAAATTTTTCTATATCCCGAATAGTCCACTTGTTACTATTGCGGCCTAATAGGAACTAACTGAATTCACCAAGTTACTAAGATTCTGCTCACCAAATTTTGATAAATCTTTAAAAGTACACATATTACAAGAGCCTGCTACAGGGAATTAACTGAATTCACAAAGAAACAGCGTTTCAGTTCGTTAAAACTTTGCTCTATCTTGAATAACAAGCATATTACATGTTAATCCTATTGGGAAATTACTGAATTCAAAATGATACATAGATTCAGTTCCTTAAAATGTTACTATATATTGAAATGCACCCTCATACAAGCATGTCCCATTGGGAACTAACTGAACTCGCCAATTTGATTCCATTCGTGAAAATTTTTCTATATCCCAAACAGTCCAATTATTACTACTGCGGCCTACTGGGAACTAACTGAATTCACCAAGTTACTGAGATTCGACTCAGCAAATTTTGAAAAATCTTTAAAAGTACACATATTACATGAACCTGCTAA
This sequence comes from Rattus norvegicus, assembly GCF_021556685.1. NCBI lineage: Eukaryota > Metazoa > Chordata > Mammalia > Rodentia > Muridae > Rattus > Rattus norvegicus. The sequence goes on along the minus strand of NC_141547.1, from coordinate 50,647,191 downwards.
TGGGAACTAACTGAATTCACAAAGAGACAGTGTTTCAGTTCGTTAAAACGTTGCTCCATCTTAAATAACATGCTTATTACATGCGATTCTATTGGGAACCAACAGAATTCACCATCATAGTTAGATTCTGTTACTTAAAATGTTGCTATATATTGAAAAGCACACTCATACAAGCATGTCCCATTGGGAGCTCACTGAATTCACCAAGAAATTTTGATTAAATTCGTCAAAATTTTTCTATATCCCGAGCAGTCCACTTATTACTAATGCGGCCTACTACGAACTAACTGAATTCACCAAGTTACTGAGCCTCGGCTCATCCAATTTTGATAAATCTTTAAAAGTACAGATCTTACAATAGCCTGCTACTGAGAACTAACTGAGTTCACAAAGAAACAGCGTTTCAGTTCGTTAAAACGTTGCTCTATCTTGAATAACAAGCTTATTACATATTAATCCTATTGGGAAACTACTGAATTCAACGTGATACATAGATTCAGTTCCTTAAAAAGTTGCTATATCTTGAAATGCACACTCATACAAGCATGTCCCATTGGTAACTAACTGAATTCGCCAATTTAATTCAATACGTGAAAATTTTTCTATACCCGAACAGTCCACTTATTACTATTGCGGCCTACTTGGAACTACCTGAATTCACCAAGTTATTGAGATTTGGCTCAGCAAATTCTGATAAATCTTTAAAAGTACACATCTTACAAGAGCCTGCTACTGGGAACTAACTGAATTCACAAAGAAACAGCGTTTCAGTTCGTTAAATCATTGCTCTATCTTGAATAACAAGCTTATTACATGTTAATCCTATTGGGAAACTACTGAATCCACGTCATACATAGATTCAGTAACTTAAAATGTTCCTATATATTGAAATGCATACTCATAAAAGCATGTCCCATTGGGAACTAACTGAATTTGCCAATTTGATTCAATACGTGAAAATTTTTCTATATCCCGAAGAGTCGACTTATTACTACTGCGGCCTACAGGGAACTAACTGAATTAACCAAGTTACTGAGATTCGACTCATCAAATTTTGAAAAATCTTTAAAAGTACACATATTACAAGAACCTGCTAATGGAAACTAACTGAATTCACAAAGAAACAGTGTTTCAGTTCGTTAAAACGTTGCGCTATCTGAATAACATGCTTATTACATGAGAATCCTATTGGGAAACTACTGAATTCACCATGATACTTAGATTCCGTTACTTAAAATGTAGCTATATATTGAAAAGCACACTCATACAAGCAGGTCCCATTGGGAACTCAGTGAATTCGCCTAGAAATTTTGATTCCATTCGTGAAAATTTTAATATATCCTGAACAGTCCAATTATTACTATTGCGACCTACTAGGAACTAACTGAATTCACAAAGTTACTGAGATTCGGCTCACCAAATTTTGATAAATCTTTAAAAGTACACATATTACAAGAGCCTGCTACTGGGAACTAACTGAATTCACAAAGAAAAAGTGTTTCAGTTCGTTAAAACGTTGCTCCTTCTTAAATAACATGCTTATTACATGCGATCCTATTGGGAACCAACAGAATTCAGCATCATAGTTAGATTCTGTTACTTAAAATGTTGCTATATATTGAAAAGCACACTCATACAAGCATGTCCCATTGGGAGCTCACTGAATTCACCAAGAAATTTTGATTAAATTCGTCAAAATTTTTCTATATCCCGAGCAGTCCACTTATTACTAATGCGGCCTACTACGAACTAACTGAATTCACCAAGTTACTGAGACTAGGCTCATCCAATTTTGATAAATCTTTAAAAGAACAGATCTTACAAGAGCCTGCTACTGGGAACTAACTGAATTAACAAAGAAACAGCGTTTCAGTTCGTTAAAACGTTGCTCTATCTTGAATAACAAGCTTATTACATCTTAATCCTATTGGGAAACTACTGAATTCAACGTGATACATAGATTCAGTTCCTTAAATAGTTGCTATATATTGAAATGCACACTCATACAAGCATGTCCCATTGGTAACTAACTGAATTCGCCAATTTAATTCAATACGTGAAAATTTTTCTATACCCGAACAGTCCACTTATTACTATTGCGGCCTACTAGGAACTAACAGAATTCACCAAGTTACTGAGATTCGGCTCACCTAATTTTGATAAATCTTTAAAATTACACGTCTTACAAGAGCCTGCTACTGGGAACTAACTGAATTCACAAAGATACAGCGTTTCAGTTCGTTAAAACATTGCTCTACCTTGAATAACAAGCTTATTACAGGTTAATCCTATTGGGAAACTACTGAATTCAACGTGATACATAGATTCAGTTCCTTAAAATGTTACTATATATTGAAATGCACACTCATACAAGCATGTCCCATTGGGACCTAACTGAATTCGCCAATTTGATTCCATTCGTGAAAATTTTTCTATATCCCGAACAGTCCACTTATTACTACTGCGGCCTACTGGGAACTAAATGAATTAACCAAGTTACTGAGATTCGGCTCATCAAATTATGAAAAATCTTTAAAAGAACACATATTACAAGAACCTGCTACTGAGAACTAACTGAATTCACAAAGAAACAGTGTTTCAGTTCGTTAAAACGTTGCACTGTCTTGAATAACCAGCTTATTACATGAGAATCCTATTGGGAAACTACTGAATTCACCATGATACTTAGATTCCGTTTCTTAAAATGTTGCTATATATTGAAAAGCACACTCATACAAGCATGTCCCATTGGGAACTCACTGAATTCACCAAGAAATTTTGATTCAATTCGTCAAAATTTTTCTATATCCCGAGCAGTCCACTTAATACTATTGCGGCCTACAGCGAACTAACTGAATTCACCAAGTTACTGAGACTCGGCTCAGCAAATTCTGATAAATCTTTAAAAGTACACATCTTACAAGAACCTGCTACTGGGAACTAACTGAATTCACAAAGAAACAGCGTTTCAGTTCGTTAAAACGTTGCGCTATCTTGAATAACAAGCTTATTACATGTTAATCCTATTGGGAAATTACTGAATTCAACGTGATACATAGATTCAGTAACTTAAAATTTTGCTATATATTGAAATGCACACTCATACAAGCATGTCCCATTGGGAACTAACTGAATTCGTCAATTTGATTCAATACGTGAAAATTTTTCTATATCACGAACAGTCGACTTATTACTACTGCGGCCTACTGGGAACTAACTGAATTCAGCAAGTTACTGAGATTCGACTCAGCAAATTTTGATAAATCTTTAAAAGTACACATATTACAAGAACCTGCTACTGGGAACTAACTGAATTCACCAAGAAACAGTGTTTCAGTTCGTTAAAACGTTGCACTGTCTTGAATAACAAGCTTATTACATGAGAATCCTATTGGGATACTACGGAATTCACCATGATACTTAGATTCCTTTACTTAAAATATTGCTATATATTGAAAAGCACACTCATACAAGCATGTCCCATTGGGAACTCACTGAATTCGCCTAGAAATTTTGATTCGATTAGTGAAAATTTTTCTATATCCCGAATAGTCAACTTGTTACTATTGCGGCCTAATAGGAACTAACTGAATTCACCAAGTTACTAAGATTCTGCTCACCAAATTTTGATAAATCTTTAAAAGTACACATATTACAAGAGCCTGCTACAGGGAATTAACTGAATTCACAAAGAAACAGCGTTTCAGTTCGTTAAAACTTTGCTCTATCTTGAATAACAAGCATATTACATGTTAATCCTATTGGGAAATTACTGAATTCAAAATGATACATAGATTCAGTTCCTTAAAATGTTACTATATATTGAAATGCACCCTCATACAAGCATGTCCCATTGGGAACTAACTGAACTCGCCAATTTGATTCCATTCGTGAAAATTTTTCTATATCCCAAACAGTCCAATTATTACTACTGCGGCCTACTGGGAACTAACTGAATTCACCAAGTTACTGAGATTCGACTCAGCAAATTTTGAAAAATCTTTAAAAGTACACATATTACATGAACCTGCTAATGGGAACTAACTGAATTCACAAAGAGACAGTGTTTCAGTTCGTTAAAACGTTGCTCCATCTTAAATAACATGCTTATTACATGCGATTCTATTGGGAACCAACAGAATTCACCATCATAGTTAGATTCTGTTACTTAAAATGTTGCTATATATTGAAAAGCACACTCATACAAGCATGTCCCATTGGGAGCTCACTGAATTCACCAAGAAATTTTGATTAAATTCGTCAAAATTTTTCTATATCCCGAGCAGTCCACTTATTACTAATGCGGCCTACTACGAACTAACTGAATTCACCAAGTTACTGAGCCTCGGCTCATCCAATTTTGATAAATCTTTAAAAGTACAGATCTTACAATAGCCTGCTACTGAGAACTAACTGAGTTCACAAAGAAACAGCGTTTCAGTTCGTTAAAACGTTGCTCTATCTTGAATAACAAGCTTATTACATATTAATCCTATTGGGAAACTACTGAATTCAACGTGATACATAGATTCAGTTCCTTAAAAAGTTGCTATATCTTGAAATGCACACTCATACAAGCATGTCCCATTGGTAACTAACTGAATTCGCCAATTTAATTCAATACGTGAAAATTTTTCTATACCCGAACAGTCCACTTATTACTATTGCGGCCTACTTGGAACTACCTGAATTCACCAAGTTATTGAGATTTGGCTCAGCAAATTCTGATAAATCTTTAAAAGTACACATCTTACAAGAGCCTGCTACTGGGAACTAACTGAATTCACAAAGAAACAGCGTTTCAGTTCGTTAAATCATTGCTCTATCTTGAATAACAAGCTTATTACATGTTAATCCTATTGGGAAACTACTGAATCCACGTCATACATAGATTCAGTAACTTAAAATGTTCCTATATATTGAAATGCATACTCATAAAAGCATGTCCCATTGGGAACTAACTGAATTTGCCAATTTGATTCAATACGTGAAAATTTTTCTATATCCCGAAGAGTCGACTTATTACTACTGCGGCCTACAGGGAACTAACTGAATTAACCAAGTTACTGAGATTCGACTCATCAAATTTTGAAAAATCTTTAAAAGTACACATATTACAAGAACCTGCTAATGGAAACTAACTGAATTCACAAAGAAACAGTGTTTCAGTTCGTTAAAACGTTGCGCTATCTGAATAACATGCTTATTACATGAGAATCCTATTGGGAAACTACTGAATTCACCATGATACTTAGATTCCGTTACTTAAAATGTAGCTATATATTGAAAAGCACACTCATACAAGCAGGTCCCATTGGGAACTCAGTGAATTCGCCTAGAAATTTTGATTCCATTCGTGAAAATTTTAATATATCCTGAACAGTCCAATTATTACTATTGCGACCTACTAGGAACTAACTGAATTCACAAAGTTACTGAGATTCGGCTCACCAAATTTTGATAAATCTTTAAAAGTACACATATTACAAGAGCCTGCTACTGGGAACTAACTGAATTCACAAAGAAAAAGTGTTTCAGTTCGTTAAAACGTTGCTCCTTCTTAAATAACATGCTTATTACATGCGATCCTATTGGGAACCAACAGAATTCAGCATCATAGTTAGATTCTGTTACTTAAAATGTTGCTATATATTGAAAAGCACACTCATACAAGCATGTCCCATTGGGAGCTCACTGAATTCACCAAGAAATTTTGATTAAATTCGTCAAAATTTTTCTATATCCCGAGCAGTCCACTTATTACTAATGCGGCCTACTACGAACTAACTGAATTCACCAAGTTACTGAGACTAGGCTCATCCAATTTTGATAAATCTTTAAAAGAACAGATCTTACAAGAGCCTGCTACTGGGAACTAACTGAATTAACAAAGAAACAGCGTTTCAGTTCGTTAAAACGTTGCTCTATCTTGAATAACAAGCTTATTACATCTTAATCCTATTGGGAAACTACTGAATTCAACGTGATACATAGATTCAGTTCCTTAAATAGTTGCTATATATTGAAATGCACACTCATACAAGCATGTCCCATTGGTAACTAACTGAATTCGCCAATTTAATTCAATACGTGAAAATTTTTCTATACCCGAACAGTCCACTTATTACTATTGCGGCCTACTAGGAACTAACAGAATTCACCAAGTTACTGAGATTCGGCTCACCTAATTTTGATAAATCTTTAAAATTACACGTCTTACAAGAGCCTGCTACTGGGAACTAACTGAATTCACAAAGATACAGCGTTTCAGTTCGTTAAAACATTGCTCTACCTTGAATAACAAGCTTATTACAGGTTAATCCTATTGGGAAACTACTGAATTCAACGTGATACATAGATTCAGTTCCTTAAAATGTTACTATATATTGAAATGCACACTCATACAAGCATGTCCCATTGGGACCTAACTGAATTCGCCAATTTGATTCCATTCGTGAAAATTTTTCTATATCCCGAACAGTCCACTTATTACTACTGCGGCCTACTGGGAACTAAATGAATTAACCAAGTTACTGAGATTCGGCTCATCAAATTATGAAAAATCTTTAAAAGAACACATATTACAAGAACCTGCTACTGAGAACTAACTGAATTCACAAAGAAACAGTGTTTCAGTTCGTTAAAACGTTGCACTGTCTTGAATAACCAGCTTATTACATGAGAATCCTATTGGGAAACTACTGAATTCACCATGATACTTAGATTCCGTTTCTTAAAATGTTGCTATATATTGAAAAGCACACTCATACAAGCATGTCCCATTGGGAACTCACTGAATTCACCAAGAAATTTTGATTCAATTCGTCAAAATTTTTCTATATCCCGAGCAGTCCACTTAATACTATTGCGGCCTACAGCGAACTAACTGAATTCACCAAGTTACTGAGACTCGGCTCAGCAAATTCTGATAAATCTTTAAAAGTACACATCTTACAAGAACCTGCTACTGGGAACTAACTGAATTCACAAAGAAACAGCGTTTCAGTTCGTTAAAACGTTGCGCTATCTTGAATAACAAGCTTATTACATGTTAATCCTATTGGGAAATTACTGAATTCAACGTGATACATAGATTCAGTAACTTAAAATTTTGCTATATATTGAAATGCACACTCATACAAGCATGTCCCATTGGGAACTAACTGAATTCGTCAATTTGATTCAATACGTGAAAATTTTTCTATATCACGAACAGTCGACTTATTACTACTGCGGCCTACTGGGAACTAACTGAATTCAGCAAGTTACTGAGATTCGACTCAGCAAATTTTGATAAATCTTTAAAAGTACACATATTACAAGAACCTGCTACTGGGAACTAACTGAATTCACCAAGAAACAGTGTTTCAGTTCGTTAAAACGTTGCACTGTCTTGAATAACAAGCTTATTACATGAGAATCCTATTGGGATACTACGGAATTCACCATGATACTTAGATTCCTTTACTTAAAATATTGCTATATATTGAAAAGCACACTCATACAAGCATGTCCCATTGGGAACTCACTGTATTCGGCTAGAAATTTTGATTCGATTAGTGAAAATTTTCTATATCCCGAACAGTCCACTTATTACTATTGCGGCCTACTATGAACTAACTGAATTCACCAAGTTACTGAGAATCTGCTCACCTAATTTTGATAAATCTTTAAAAGTACACTTATTACAAGAGCCTGCTACTGGGAACTATTGAATTCACAAAGAAAAAGTGTTTCAGTTCGTTAAAACGTTGCTCTATCTTAAATAACAAGCTTATTACATGCGATCCTATTGGGGACCTACAAAATTCACCATGATAGTTAGATTCTGTTACTTAAAATATTGCTATATATTGAAAAGCACACTCATACAAGCATGTCCCATTGGGAACTCTTGAATTCGCATAGAAATTTTGATTCCATTAGTGAAAATTTTTCTATATCCCGATCAGTCCACTTATTACTATTGCGGCCTACTAGGAACTAACAGAATTCACCAAGTTACTGAGATTCGGTTCACCAAATTTTGATAAATCGTTAAAGTACACATATTACAAGAGCCTGCTACTGGGAACTAACTGAATTCACAAAGAAAAAGTGTTTCAGTTCGTTAAAACGTTGCACTGACTTGAATAACAAGTTATTACCTGAGAATCCTATTGGGAAACTGCTGAATTCACCATGATACTCAGATTCCGTTACTTAAAATGTTGCTATATTGTAAAGCACAATCATACAAGCATGTCCCATTGGGAACTCACTGAATTCGCCTAAAAATTTTGATTCGATTCGTGAAAATTTTTCTATATCCCGAACAGTCCACTTACTACTTTTGTGGCCTACTAGGAACTAACTGAATTCACCAAGTTACTGAGATTCGGATCACCAAATTTTGATAAATCTTTAAAAGTACACATATTACAAGAGCCTGCTACTGGGACCTAACTGAATTTACAAAGAAAAAGTGTTTCAGTTCGTTAAAACGTTGCTCTATCTTAAATAACAAGCTTATTACATGCGATCCTATTGGTAACCTACAGAATTCACCATGATAGTTAGATTCCGTTACTTAAAATGTTGCTATATATTGAAAAGCACACTCATACAAGCATGTCCCTTTGGGAACTCACTGAATTCACCAAGAAATTTTGATTAAATTCGTCAAAATTTTTCCATATCGCGAGCAGTCAGCTTATTACTATTGCGGCCTACTACGAACTAACTGAATTCACCAAGTTACTGAGATTCGGCTCAGCAAATTTTGATAAATCTTTAAAAGTATACATCGTACAAGAGCCTGCTACTGGGAACTAACTGAATTCACAAAGAAACAGCGTTTCAGTTCGTTAAAACGTTGCTCGATTTTGAATAACAAGCTTATTACATGTTAATCCTATTGGGATAATACTGAATTCAAAATGATACATAGATTCAGTTCCTTAAAATGTTACTATATATTGAAATGCACCCTCATACAAGCATGTCCCATTGGGAACTAACTGACTTCGCCAATTTGATTCCATTCGTGAAAATTTTTCAATATCCAGAACAGTCCAATTATTACTACTGCCGCCTACTAGGAACTAACTGAATTCACCATGTTACTGAGTTTCGACTCAGCAAATTTTGAAAAATCTTTAAAAGTACACATATTACAAAAACCTGCTACTGGGAACTGACTGAATTCACAAAGAAACAGTGTTTCAGTTCGTTAAAACTTTGCACTGTGTTGAGTAACAAGCTTATTACATGAGAATACTATTGGGAAACTACTGAATTCACCATGATACTCAGATTCCGTTACTTAAAATGTTGCTATATATTGAAAAGCACACTCATACAAGCATGTCCCATTGGGAACTCACTGAACTCACCAAGAAATTTTGATTCAATTCGTCAAAATTTTTCCATATCCCGAGCAGTCCACTTATTACTATTGCGGCCTACTACGAACTAACTGAATTCACCAAGTTACTGAGACTCGGGTCAGCAAATTTTGATTAATCTTTAAAAGTACACATCTTACAAGAGCCTGCTACTGGGAACTAACTGAATTCACAAAGAAACAGCGTTTCAGTTCGTTAAAAAGTTGCTCTATCTTGAATAAGAAGCTTATTACATCTTAATCCTATTGGGAAACTACTGAATTCAACGTGATACATAGATTCAGTTCCTTAAAATGTTGCTATTATTGAAATGCACTCTCATACAAGCATGTCCCATTGGTAACAAACTGAATTCGCAAATTTAATTCAATACGTGAAAATTTTTCTATACCCGAACAGTCCACTTATTACTATTGCGGCCTACTTGGAACTAACTGAATTCACCAAGTTACTGAGATTCGGCTCAGCAAATTCTGATAAATCTTTAAAAGTACACATCTTACAAGAGCCTGCTACTGGGAACTAACTGAATTCACAAAGAAACAGCGTTTCAGTTTGTTAAAACGTTGCTCTATCTTGAATAACAAGCTTATTACATGTTAATCCTATTGGGAAACTACTGAATCCACGTCATACATAGATTCAGTAACTTAAAATGTTCCTATATATTGAAATGCACACTCATACAAGCATGTTCCATTGGGAACTAACTGAATTTGCCAATTTGATTCATTCGTGAAAATTTTTCTATATCCCCAACAGTCGACTTATTACTACTGCGGCCTACTGGGAACTAACTGAATTCACCAAGTTACTGAGGTTCGACTCAGCAAATTTTGATAAATCTTTAAAAGTACACATCTTACAAGAACCTTACTGGGAACTAACTGAATTCACAAAGAAACAGTGTTTCATTTCGTTAAAACGTTGCACTGTCTTGAATAACAAGCTTATTACCTGAGAATCCTATTGGGAAACTACTGAATTCACCATGATACTTAGATACCGTTACTTAAAATATTGCTATATATTGAAAAGCACACTCATACAAGCATGTCCCATTGGGAACTCACTGAATTCGCCTCTAAATTTTGATTCGATTCGTGAAAATTTTTCTATATCCCGAACAGTCCACTTACTACTTTTGTGGCCTACTAGGAACTAACTAAATTCACAAAGTTACTGAGATTCGGCTCACCAAATTTTGATAAATCTTTAAAAGTACACATATTACAAGAGCCTGCTACTGGGAACTAACTGAATTCACAAAGAAAAAGTGTTTCAGTTCGTTAAAACGTTGCTCTCTCTTAAATAACAAGCTTATTACATGTGATCCTATTGGGAACCTACAGAATTCACCATGATAGTTAGATTCCGTTACTTAAAATGTTGCTATATATTGAAAAGCACACTCATACAAGCATGTGCCTTTGGGAACTCACTGAATTCACCAAGAAGTTTTGATTCAATTCTTCAAAATCTTTCCATATCCCGAGCAGTCCACTTATTACTATTGCGGCCTACTTCGAACTAACTGAATTCACTAAGTTACTGAGATTCGGCTCACCAAATTTTGATAAATCTTTAAAAGTACACATCTTACAAGAGCCTGCTACTGGGAACTAACTGAATTCACAAAGAAAAAGTGTTTCAGTTCGTTAAAACATTGAGCTATCTTGAATAACAAGCTTATTACATGAGAATCCAATTGGGAAACTACTGAATTCACCATGATACTTAGATTCCGTTCCTTAAAATATTGCTATATATTGAAAAGCCCACTCATACAAGCATGTCCCATTGGGAACTCACTGAATTCGACTAGAAATTTTGATTCGATTAGTGAAAATTTTTCTATATCCCGAACAGTCCACTTTTTACTATTGGGGCCTAATAGGAACTAACTGAATTCACCAAATTACTGAGATTCAACTCAGCAAATTTTGAAAAATCTTAAAAGTACACATATTACAAGAGCCTGCTACTGGGAACTAACTGAATTCACAAAGAAAAAGTGTTTCAGTTCGTTAAAACGTTGCTCTATCTTAAATAACAAGCTTATTACATGCGATCCTATTGGGAACCTACAGAATTCACCATCATAGTTAGATTCCGTTACTTCAAATGTTGCTATATATTGAAAAGCACACTCATACAAGCATGTCCCTTTGGGAACTCAGTGAATTCACCAAGAAATTTTGATTCAATTCGTCAAAATTTTTCCATATCGCGAGCAGTCAACTTATTACTATTGCGGCCTACTACGAACTAACTGAATTCACCAAGTTACTGAGATTCGGCTCAGCAAATTTTATAAATCTTTAAAAGTATACATCGTACAAGAGCCTGCTACTGGGAACTAACTGAATTCACAAAGAAACAGCGTTTCAGTTCGTTAAAACGTTGCTCTATCTTGAATAACAAGCTTATTACATGTTAATCCTATTGGGAAAATACTGAATTCAAAATGATACATAGATTCAGTTCCTTAAAATGTTACTATATATTGAAATGCACCCTCATACAAGCATGTCCCATTGGGAACTCACTGAACTCACCAAGAAATTTTGATTCAATTCGTCAAAATTTTTCTATACCCGAGCAGTCCACTTATTACTATTGCGGCCTACTACGAACTAACTGAATTCACCAAGTTACTGAGACTCGGGTCAGCAAATTTTGATTAATCTTTAAAAGTACACATCTTACAAGAGCCTGCTACTGGGAACTAACTGAATTCACAAAGAAACAGCGTTTCAGTTCGTTAAAACGTTGCTCTATCTTGAATAACAAGCTTATTACCTCTTAATCCTATTGGGAAACTACTGAATTCAACGTGATACATAGATTCAGTTCCTTAAAATGTTGCTATTATTGAAATGCACTCTCATACAAGCATGTCCCATTGGTAACTAACTGAATTCGCCAAATTAATTCAATACGTGAAAATTTTTCTATACCCGAACAGTCCACTTATTACTATTGCGGCCTACTTGGAACTAACTGAATTCACCAAGTTACTGAGATTCGGCTCAGCAAATTCTGATAAATCTTTAAAAGTACACATCTTACAAGAGAATGCTACTGGGAACTAACTGAGTTCACAAAGAAACAGCGTTTCAGTTCGTTAAAACGTTGCTCTATCTTGAATAACAAGCTTATTACATGTTAATCCTATTGGGAAACTACTGAATCCAAGTCATACATAGATTCAATAACTTAAAATGTTCCTATATATTGAAACGCACACTCATACAAGCATGTCCCATTGGGAACTAACTGAATTTGCCAATTTGATTCAATACGTGAAAATTTTTCTATATCCCCAACAGTCGACTTATTACTACTGCGGCCTACTGGGAACTAACTGAATTCACCAAGTTACTGAGATTCGACTCAGCAAATTTTGATAAATCTTTAAAAGTACACATATTACAATAACCTGAAACTGGGAACTAACTGAATTCACAAAGAAACAGTGTTTCATTTCGTTAAAACGTTGCTTGTCTTGAATAACAAGCTTATTACCTGAGAATCCTATTGGGAAACTACTGAATTCACCATGATACTTAGATACCGTTACTTAAAATATTGCTATATATTGAAAAGCACACTCATACAAGCATGTCCCATTGGGAACTCACTGAATTCGCCTCTAAATTTTGATTCGATTCGTGAAAATTTTTCTATATCCCGAACAGTCCACTTACTACTTTTGTGGCCTACTAGGAACTAACTAAATTCACAAAGTTACTGAGATTCTGCTCACCAAATTTTGATAAATCTTTAAAAGTACACATATTACAAGAGCCTGCTACTGGGAACTAACTGAATTCACAAAGAAAAAGTGTTTCAGTTCGTTAAAACGTTGATCTCTCTTAAATAACAAGCTTATTACATGTGATCCTATTGGGAACCTACAGAATTCACCATGATAGTTAGATTCCGTTACTTAAAATGTTGCTATATATTGAAAAGCACACTCATACAAGCATGTGCCTTTGGGAACTCACTGAATTCACCAAGAAGTTTTGATTCAATTCTTGAAAATCTTTCCATATCCCGAGCAGTCCACTTATTACTATTGCGGCCTACTTCGAAGTAACTGAATTCACTAAGTTACTGAGATTCGGCTCACCAAATTTTGATAAATCTTTAAAAGTACACATCTTACAAGAGCCTGCTAATGGGAACTAACTGAATTCACAAAGAAACAGTGTTTCAGTTCGTTAAAACGTAGCACTGTCTTGAATAACAAGCTTATTACATGAGAATCCTATTTGGAAACTACTGAATTCACGTGATACATAGATTCAGTTCCTTAAAATGTTGCTATGTATTGAAAAGCACACTCATACAAGCATGTCCCATTGGGAACTCACTGAATTCGCCTAGAAATTTTGATTCCATTCGTGAAAATTTTACTATATCCCGAACAGTCCACCTTTTACTATTGCTGCCTACTAGGAACTAACTGAAATCACCAAGTTACTGAGATTCGGCTCACCAAATTTTGATAAATCTTTAAAAGTATACATATTACAAGAGCTTGCTACTGTGAACTAACTGAATTCACAAAGAAACAGTGTTTCAGTTCGTTGAAACGTTGAGCTATCTTGAATAACAAGCTTATTACCTGAGAATCCAATTGGGAAACTACTGAATTCACCATGATACTTAGATTCCGTTACTTAAAATATTGCTATATATTGAAAAGCACACTCAAACAAGCATGTCCCATTGGGAACTCACTGAATTCGACTAGAAATTTTGATTCGATTAGTGAAAATTTTTCTATATCCCGAACAGTCCACTTATTACTATTGCGGCCTACTAGGAACTAACTGAATTCACCAAGTTACTGAGATTCGGCTCACCAAATTTTGATAGATATTTAAAAGTACACATATTACAAGAGCCTGCTACTAGGAACTAACTGAATTCACAAAGAAAAAGTGTTTCAGTTCGTTAAAACGTTGCTCTATCTTAAATAACAAGCTTATTACATGCGATCCTATTGGGAACCTACAGAATTCACCATGATAGTTAGATTCCGTTACTTAAAATGTTGCTATATATTGAAAAGCAAACTCATACAAGCATGTCCCTTAGGGAACTCACTGAATTCACCAAGAAATTTTGATTCAATTCGTCAAAATTTTTCCATATCGCGAGCAGTCAACTTATTACTATTCCGGCCTACTACGAACTAACTGAATTCACCAAGTTACTGAGATTCGGCTAGGCAAATTTTGATAAATCTTTAAAAGTATATATCTTACAAGAGCCTGCTACTGTTAACTAACTGAATTCACAAAGAAACAGCGTTTCAGTTCGTTAAAACGTTGCTCGATCTTGAATAACAAGCTTATTATATGTTAATCCTATTGGGAAAATGCTGAATTCAACGTGATACATAGATTCAGTTCCTTAAAATGTTGCTATATATTGCAATGCACACTCATACAAGCATGTCCCATTGGGAACTAACTGAATTCGCCAATTTGATTCAATACGTGAAAATTTTTCTATATCCCGAACAGTCCACTTACTACTGCGGCCTAATGGGAACTAAGTGAATTCACCAAGTTACTGAGATTCGACTCATCAAATTTTGAAAAATCTTTAAAAGTACACATATTACAAGAACCTGCTACTGGGAACTGAGTGAATTCACAAAAAAACAGCGTTTCAGTTCGTGAAAACGTTGCTCGATCTTGAATAACAAGCTTATTACATTTTAATCCTATTGGGAATATACTGAATTCAAAATGATACATATATTCAGTTCCTTAAAATGTTACTATATATTGAAATGCACCCTCATACAAGCATGTCCCATTGCGAACTAAGTGAATTCGCCAATTTGATTCAATACGTGAAAATTTTTCTATATCCCGAACAGTCCACTTAACTTATTACTACTGCGGCCTTCTGGGAAGTAACTGAATTCACCAAGTTACTGAGATTCGACTCAGCAAATTTTGAAAAATCTTTAAAAGTACACATATTACAAGAACCTGCTACTGGGAACTGACTGAATTCACAAAGAAACAGTGTTTCAGATCGTTGAAACGTTGCGCTATCTTAAATAACAAGCTTATTACATGAGAATCCTATACGGAAACTACTGAATTCACCATGTTACTTAGATTCCGTTAATTAAAATGTTGCTATATATTGAAAAGCACACTCATACAAGCATTTCCCATTTGGAACTCACTGAATTCGCCTAGACATTTTGAATCCATTCGTGAAAATTTTTCTATATCCCGACCATTCCACTTATTACTATTGCGGCCAACTAGGAACTAACTGAATTCACTAAGTTACTGAGATTCGGCTCACCAAATTTTGATAAATCTTTAAAACTACACATCTTACAAGAGCCTGCTACTGGGAACTAACTGAATTCACAAAGAAACAGCGTTTCAGTTCCTTAAAACGTTGCTCGATCTTGAATAACAAGCTTATTACATGTTAATCCTATTGGGAAAATACTGAATTCAAAATGATACATAGATTCAGTTCCTTAAAATGTTACTATATATTGAAATGCACACTCATACAAGCATATCCCATTGGGAACTAACTGAATTCGCCAATTTGATTCCATTCGTGAAAGCACAATCATACAAGCATGTCCAATTGGGCACTAACTGAATACGCCATTTTAATTCAATACGTGAAAATTTTTCTATATCCCGAACAGTCGACATATTACTACTGCGGCCTAGTGGGAACTAAGTGAATTCACCAAGTTACTGAGATTCGACTCAGCAAATTTTGAAAAATCTTTAAAAGTACACATATTACAACAACCTGCAACTGGGAACTGACTGAATTCACAAAGAAACAGTGTTTCAGATCGTTGAAACTTTGCGTTATCTTGAATAACAAGCTTATTACATGAGAATCCTATAGGGAAACTACTGAATTCACCGTGTTACTTAGATTTCGTTAATTAATATTTGCTATATATTGAAAAGAACACTCATACAACCATGTCCCATTTGGAACTCACTGAATTCGCCGAGAAATTTTGATTCCATTCGTGAAAATTTTTCTATATCCCGAACAGTCCACTTATTACTATTGAGGCCTACTAGGAACTAACTGAATAAACCAAGTAACTGAGATTCGGCTCAGCAAATTTTGATAAGTGTTTAAAAGTACACATCTTACAAGAGCCTGCTACTGGGAACTAACTGAATTCACAAAGAAACAGCGTTTCAGTTCGTTTAAACGTTGCTCTATCTTGAATAACAAGCTTATTACATGTTAATCCTATTGGGAAACTACGGAATTCAACATGATACATAGATTCAGTTCCTTAAAATGTTACTATATATTGAAATGCACACTCATACAAGCATGTCCCATTGGGAACTCACTGAATTCGCCAATTTGATTCCATTCGTGAAAATTTTTCTACATCCCGAACAGTCCACATATTACTATTGTGGCCTACTACGAACTAAATGAATTCAACAAGTTACTGAGAAACAGCTCATCAAAATTTAATAAAGCTTTAAAAGTACACATCTTACAAGAGCCTGCTACTGGAAACTAACTGAATTCACAAAGAAAAAGTGTTTCAGTTCATTAAAACGTTGCTCTATCTTAAATAACAATCTTATTACATGCGATCCTATTGGGAACCTACAGAATTAACCATGATAGTTAGATTCCGTTAATTAAAATGTTGCTATATATTGAAAAGCACACTCATACAAGCATGTCCCTTTGGGAACTCACTGAATTCACCAAGAAATTTTGATTCAATTCGTCAAAATTTTTCTATATCCCGAGCAGTCCACTTATTACTATTGCGGCCTACGACGAACTAACTAAATTCACTAAGTTACTGAGACTCGGCTCAGCAAATTTTGATAAATCTTTAAAAGTACACATCTTACAAGAGCCTACTACTGGGAACTAACTGAATTCACAAAAAACAGCGTTTCAGTTCGTTAAAACGTTGCTCTATCTTGAATAACAAGCTTATTACATGTTAATCCTATTGGGAAATTACTGAATTCAACGTGATACATAGATTCAGTTCTTTAAAATGTTGCTATATATTGAAATGCACACTCATACAAGCATGTCCCATTGGGCACTAACTGAATACGCCATTTTAATTCAATACGTGAAAATGTTTCTATATACCGAACAGTCCAATATTACTATTCTGGCCTACATGGAACTAACAGAATTCTCCAAGTTACTGAGATTCGGCTCAGCAAATTCTGATAAATCTTTAAAAGTACACATCTTACAAGAGCCTGCTACTGGGAACTAACTGTATTCACAAACAACCAGCGTTTCAGTCCGTTAAAACGTTGCTCTATCTTGAATAACAAGCTTATTACATGTTCATCCTATTGGGAAACTACTGAATTCAAAGTGATACATAGATTCAGTTCCTTAAAATGTTGCTATATATTGAAATACACACTCATACAAGCATGTCCCATTGGGAACTCTCTGAATTCGCCAATTCGATTCAATACGTGACAATTTTTCTATATCCCTAACAGTCCACTTATTACTATTGCAGCCTACTAGGAACTAACTGAATTCACAAAGTTACTGAGATTCGGCTCAGCAAATTCTGATAAATCTTTAAAAGTACACATCTTACAAGAGCCTGCTACTAGGAACTAACTGAATTCATAAAGAAACAGCGTTTCAGTTCGTTAAAACGTTGCTCGATCTTGAATAACAAGCTTATTATATGTTAATCCTATTGGGGAAATACTGCTTTCATTGTGATACATAGATTCAGTTCCTTAAAATGTAGCTATATATTGAAATGCACACTCATACAAGCATGTCCCATTGGGAACTAACTGAATTCACCAATTTGATTCCATTCGTGATAATATTTCTATATCCCGAACAGTCCACATATTATTATTGCGGCCTACTACGAACTAAATGAATTCAACAAGTTACTGAGATTCAGCTCATCAAAATTTAATAAATCTTTAAAAGTACACATCTTACAAGAGCCTGCTACTGGAAACTAACTGAATTCACAAAGAAAAGTGTTTCAGTTCGTTAAAACGTTGCTCTATCTTAAATAACAATCTTATTACATGCGATCCTATTGGGAACCTACAGAATTAACCATGATAGTTAGATTCTGTTACTTAAAATGTTGCTATATATTGAAAAGCACACTCATACAAGCATGTCCCTTTGGGAACTCACTGAATTCACCCAGAAATTTTGATTCAATTCGTCAAAATTTTTCTATATCCAGAACAGTCCACTTATTACTATTGCGGCCTACGACGAACTAATTGAATTCACCAAGTTACTGAGACTCGGCTCAGTAAATATTGATAAATCTTTAAAAGTACACATCTTACAAGAGCCTACTACTGGGAACTAACTGAATTCACAAAAAACAGCGTTTCAGTTCGTTAAAACGTTGCTCTATCTTGAATAACAAGCTTATTACATGTTAATCCTATTGGGAATCTACTGAATTCAACGTGATACATAGATTCAGTTCCTTATAATGTTGCTATATATTGAAATGCACACTCATACAAGCATATCCCATTGGGCACTAACTGAATATGCCATTTTAATTCAATACGTGAAAATGTTTATATACCGAACTGTCCACTTATTACTATTGTGGCCTACATGGAACTAACTGAATTCTCCAAGTTACTGAGATTCGGCTCAGCAAATTCTGATAAATCTTTAAAAGTACACATCTTACAAGAGCCTGCTACTGGGAACTAACTGTATTCACAAACAACCAGCGTTTCAGTCTGTTAAAACGTTGCTCTATCTTGAATAACAAGCTTATTACATGTTCATCCTATTGGGAAACTACTGAATTCAACGTGATACATAGATTCAGTTCTTTAAAATGTTGCTATATATTGAAGTGCACACTCATACGAGCATGTCCCATTGGGAACTCCCTGAATTCGCCTAGAAATTTTGATTCCATTAGTGAAAATTTTTCTATATCCCAAACAGTCCACTTATTACTATTGCGGCCTACTAGGAACTAACTGAATTCACCAAGTTACTGAGATTCGGCTCACCAAATTTTGATAAATCTTTAAAAGTACACATCTTACAAGAACCTGCTACTGGGAACTAACTGAATTAACAAAAAAACAGCGTTTCAGTTCGTTAAAACGTTGCTCGATCTTGAATAACAAGCTTATTACATGTTAATCCTATTGGGAAAATACTGAATCAAAACGATACATAGATTCAGTTCCTTAAAATGTTACTATATATTGAAATGCACCCTCATACAAGCATGTCCCATTGCGAACTAACTGAATTCACCAATTTGATTCCATTCGTGAAAATTTTTCTATATCCAGAACAGTCCACTTACTACTACTGCCGCTTACTGGGCACTAACTGAATTCACCAAGTTACTGAGATTCGACTCAGCAAATTCTGATAAATCTTTAAAAGTACAATCTTACAAGAGCCTGCTACTGGGAACTAACTGAATTCACAAAGAAACACCGTTTCAGTTCGTTAAAACGTTACTCTATCTTGAATAACAAGCTTATTACATGTTAATCCTATTGGGAAACTGGTGAATTCAACGTCATACATAGATTCAGTAACTTAAAATGTTCCTATATATTGAAGTGCACACTCATACAAGCATGTCCCATTGGGAACTCACTGAATTCGCCTAGATATTTTGATTCAATTCGTCAAAATTTTTCCATATACCGAGCAGTCCATTTATTACTATTGCGGCCTACTGGGAACTAACTGAATTCACCAAGTTACTGAGATTCGACCCAGCAAATTTTGATAAATCTTTAAAAGTAAACATCTTACAAGAGCCTGCTACTGGGAACTAACTGAATTCACAAAAGAGCGTTTCAGTTCGTTAAAACGTTGCTCGATCTTGAATAACAAGCTTATTATATGTTAATCCTATTGGGGAAATACGGCTTTCAATGTGATACATAGATTCAGTTCCTTAAAATGTAGCTATATATTGAAATGCACACTCATACAAGCATGTCCCATTGGGCACTAACTGAATCCGCCATTTGATTCAATACGTGAAAATTTTTCTATATCCCGAACAGTCCACTTATTACTATTGCGGCCTACTAGGAACTACCTGAATTCACAAAGTTACTGAGATTCACCTCAGCAAATTCTGATAAATCTTTAAAAGTACAATCTTACAAGAGCCTGCTACTGGGAACTAAATGAATTCACAAAGAAACAGCGTTTCAGTTCGTTAAAACGTTGCTCTATCTTAAATAACAAGCTTATTACATGTTAATCCTATTGGGAAACTACTGAATTCAATATGATACATAGATTCACTTCCTTAAAATGTTACTATATATTGAAATGCACACTAATACAAGCATGTCCAATTGGGAACTAACTGAATTCGCCAATTTGATTCCATTCGTGAAAATTTTTCTATATCCCAAACAGTCCACATATTACTATTGCGGCCTACTACGAACTAACTGAATTCACGAAGTTACTGAGATTCAGCTCACCATATTTTAATAAATCTTTAAAAGTACACATCTTACAAGAGCCTGCTACTGGGAACTAACTGAATTCACAGAGAAATAGCGTTTCAGTTCGTTAAAACCTTGCTCTATCTTGAATAACAAGCTTATTACATGTTAATCCTATTGGGAAAATACTGATTTCAACGTTATATATAGATTCAGTTCCTTAAAATGTTGCTATATATTGAAATGCACACTCATACAAGCATGTCCCATTGGGAACTAACTGAATTCGACAATTTGATTCAATACGTGAAAATTTTTCTATATCCTGAACAGTCCACTTATTACTATTGCGGCCTACTTGGAACTAACTAAGTTCAACAAGTTACTGAGATTCGGCTCAGCAAATTCTGATAAATCTTTAAAAGTACACATCTTACAAGAGCCTGCTACTGGGAACTAACTGAATTCACAAAGAAACAGTGTCTCAGTTAGTTAAAACGTAGCTCTATTTTGAATAACAAGCTTATTACATGCGAATCCTATTGGGAACCTACTGAATTCACCATGATACTTAGATTCCGTTCCTTAAAATGTTGCTCGATATTGAAAAGCAAACTCATACAAGCATGTCCCATTGATTACTCACTGAATTCGCCTAGAAATTTTGATTCCATTTGTGAAAATTTTTCTATATCCCGAACAGTCTACTTATTACTACTGCGGCCTATTGGGAACTAACCGAATTCACCATGTTACTCAGATTCGGCTCACCAAATTTTTAAAAATCTTTAAAAGTACACATATTACAAGAGCAGGCTACTGGGAACTAACTGAATTCACAAAGAAACAGCGTCTCTGTTCGTTTAAACGTTGCTCTATCTTGAATAACAAACATGTTACATGCGAATCCTATTGGGAACCTACTTAATTCACCCTGATACTTAGATTCCGTTCCTTAAAATGTTGCTCGATATTGAAAAGCAAACTCATACAAGCATGTCCCATTGGGAACTCACTGAATTCGCCTAGAAATTTTGATTCCATTCGTGAAAATTTTTCTATATCCCGAACAGTCCACTTACTACTGCGGCCTATTGGTTACTAACCGAATTCACCATGTTACTCGGATTAGGCTCACCAAATTTTTATAAATCTTTAAAAGTACACATATTACAAGAGCACGCTACTGGGAACTAACTGAATTCACAAAGAAACAGAGTCTCAGTTCTTTAAAACGTTACTCTATCTTGAATCACAACCTTATTACATGCGAATCCTATTGGGAACCTACTGAATTCAGAATGATACTTAGATTCCGTTCCTTAAAATGTTGCTCGATATTGAAAAGCAAACTCATACAAGCATGTCCCATTGGGAACTAACTGATTCGCCTAGAAATTTTTATTCCATTTGTGAAAATTTTTCTATATCCCGAAGAGTCCACTTATTACTACTGCGGCCTAATAGGAACTAACCGAATTCACCATGTTACTCAGATTCGGCTCACCAAATTTTTATAAATCTTTAAAAGTACACATATTCCAAGGGCAGGGTACTGGGAACTAACTGAATTCACAAAGAGACAGTGTCTCAGTTCGTTTAAACTTTGCTATATCTTGAATAACAAGTATATTTCATGCTAATCTCATTGGGAACCTACTGAATTCACCATGATACTTAGATTCCATTACTTAAAATGTTGCTATATATTGAAAAGCACACTCATACAAGCATGTCCCATTTGGAACTCACTGAATTCGCCAAGAAATTTTATTGCATTCGTGAAAACTTTTCTATATCCCGAGCAGTCCACTTATTACTATTGCGGCCTACTACGAACTAACTGATTTCACCAAGTTACTGAGACTCGGCTCAGCAAATTTTGATAAATCTTTAAAAGTACACATCTTACAAGAGCCTGCTAGTGGGAACTAACTGAATTCACAAAGAAACAGCGTTTCAGTTCGTTAAAACGTTGCTCGATCTTGAATAACAAGCTTATTACATGTTAATCCTATTGGGAAAATACTGATTTCAACGTTATATATAGATTCAGTTCCTTAAAATGTTGCTATATATTGAAATGCACACTCATACAAGCATGTCCCATTGGGAACTAACTGAATTCGCCAATTTGATTCAATACGTGAAAATTTTTTTATTTCCCGAACAGTCCACATATTACTATTGCGGCCTACTTGGAACTACCTGAGTTCACCAAGTTACTGAGATTGGGCTCAGCAAATTCTGATAAATCTTTAAAAGTACACATCTTACAAGAGCCTGCTACTGGGAACTAACTGAATTCACAAAGAAACAGTGTCTCAGTTAGATAAAACGTTGCCCTATCTTGAATAACAAGCTTATTACATGCGAATCCTATTGGGAACCTACAGAATTCACAATGATACTTAGATTCCGTTCCTTGAAATGTTGCTCAATGATGAAAATCAAACTCATACAAGCATGTCCCATTGGGAACTCACTGAATTCGCCTAGAAAATTTGAATCCATTTGTGAAAATTTTTCTATATACCGAACAGTCCACTTATTACTACTGCGTCCTATTGGGAACTAACCGAATTCACAATGTTACTCAGATTCGGCTCACCAAATTTTTATAAATCTTCAAAAGTACACATATTACAAGAATAGGCTACGGGGAAATAACTGAATTCACAAAGAAAAGGTGTCTCAGTTCGTTTAAACGTTGCTCTATCTTGAATAACAAGCTTATTACATGCGAATCCTATTGGGAACCTACTCAATTCACCATGATACTTTGATTCCGTTCCTTAAAATGTTGCTTGATATTGATAAGCAAACTCATACAAGCATGTCCCATTTGGAACTCACTGAATTCGGCTAGAAATTTGGATTCCATTCGTGAAAATTTTTCTATATTCAGAACAGTCCACTTATTACTACTGCGGCCTATTGGGAACTAACCGAATTCACCATGTTACTCAGATTCGGCTCACCAAATTTTTATAAATCTTTAAAAGTACACATATTCCAAGAGCAGGCTCCTGGAACTAGCTGAATTCACAAAGAAACAGTGTCACAGTTCGTTTAAACGTTGCTCTATATTGAATAACAAGCTTATTACATGTGAATGCTATTGGGAACCTACTGAATTCACGATGATACTTAGATTCCGTTCCTTAAAATGTTGCTCGATATTGAAAAGCAAACTCATACAAGCATGTCCCATTGGGACCTCACTGAATTCGCCTAGAAATTTTGATTCCATTCGTGAAAATTTTTCTATATCCCGAACAGTCCACTTATTACTACTGCGGCCTGTTGGGAACTAACCGAATTCACCATGTTACTCAGATTCGGCTCACCAACTTTTTTTAAATCTTTAAAAGTACACATATTACAAGAGCAGGCTACTGGGAACTACTCAATTCACAAAGAAACAGTGTTTCAGTTCGTTAAAACGTTGCTCTATCTTGAATAACATGCTTATTACATGCGAATCCTACTGGGACCTACTCAATTCACCAAAATACTAAGATTCCGTTCCTTAAAATGTTGCTAGATAATGAAAAGAAAACTCATACAAGCATGTCCCAATGGGAACTAACTGAATTCGCCTAGAAATTTTAATTCCATTCGTGAAAAGTTTTCTATATCCCGAACAGTCCGCTTATTACTACTGCGGCCTATTGGGAACTAACCGAATTCACCATCTTACTCAGATTCTGCTCACCAAATTTTTATAAATCTTTAAAAGTATACATATTCCAAGAGCAGGCTACTTGGAACTAACTGAATTCTCAAACAAACAGTGTTTCAGTTCATTTAAACGTTGCTCTATCTTGAAAAACAAGCTTATTACGTGTGAATACTATTGGGAACCTACTGAATTCACCATGATACTTAGATTCCGTTCCTTAAAATGTTGCTCGATGTTGAAAAGCAAACTCATACAAGCATGTACCATTGGGAACTCACTGAATTTGCCTAGAAATTTTGATTCCATTCGTGAAAATATTTCTAGATCCCGAACAGTCCACTTATTACTACTGCGGCCTATTAGGAACTAACCGAATTCACAATGTTACTCAGATTCGGATCACCAAATTTTTATAAATCTTCAAAAATACACATATTACAAGAGGAGGCTACGGGGAACTAACTGAATTCACAAAGAAAAGGTGTCTCAGTTCGTTTAAACGTTGCTCTATCTTGAATAACAAGCTTATTACATGCGAATCCTATTGGGAACCTACTGAATTCACCATGATACTTAGGTTCCGTTCCTTAAAATGTTGCTTGATATTGAAAAGCAAACTCATACAAGCATGTCCCATTTGGAACTCACTGAATTCGCCTAGAAATTTTGATTCCATTCGTGAAAATTTTTCATATTCCGAACAGTCCACTTATTACTACTGCGGCCTATTGGGAAGTAACCGAATTCACCATGTTACTCAGATTCGGCTCACCAAATTTTTATAAATCTTTAAAAGTACACATATTACAAGAGCAGGCTACTAGGAACTACGGAATTCACAAAGAAATAGTGTCTCCGTTCGTTTAAACGTTGCTCTATCTTGAATAACAAGCTTATTACATGCGAATCCTATTGGGAACCTACAGAATTCACCATGATACTTAGATTCCTTTCCTTATAATGTTGCTCGATATTGAAGAGCAAACTCATACAAGCATGTCCCATTGGGAACTCACTGAATTCGCCTAGAAATTTTGATTCCATTCATGAAAATTTTTCTATATCCCGAACAGTCCACTTATTACTACTGCGGCCTATGGGGAACTAACCGAATTCACCATGTTACTCAGATTCGGCCCACCAAATTTTTATAAATCTTTAAAAGTACACATATTACAAGAGCAGGCTACTGGGAACTAACTGAATTCACAAAGAAACAGTGTTTCAGTTCATTTAAACGTTGCTCTATCTTGAATAACAAGCTTATTACGTGTGAATACTATTGGGAACCTACTGAATTCACCATGATACTTAGATTCCGTTCCTTAAAATGTTGCTCGATATTGATAAGCAAACTCATACACGCATGTGCCATAGGGAACTCACTGAATTCGCCTAGAAATTTTGATTCCATTCGTGAAAATTTTTCTATATCCCGAACAGTCCACTTATTACTACTGCGGCCTATTAGGAACTAACCGAATTCACAATGTTACTCAGATTCGGCTCACCAAATTTTTATATCTTCAAAAGTACACATATTACAAGAGGAGGCAACGGGGAACTAACTGAATTCACAAAGAAAAGGTGTCTCAGTTCGTTTAAACGTTGCTCTATCTTGAATAACAAGCATATTACATGCGAATCCTATTGGGAACCTACTGAATTCACCATGATACTTAGGGCCGTTCCTTAAAATGTTGCTTGATATTGAAAAGCAAACTCATACAAGCATGTCCCATTTGGAACTCACTGAATTCGCCTAGAAATTTTTATTCCATTCGTGAAAATTTTTCTATATTCCGAACAGTCCACTTATTACTACTGCGGCCTATTGGGAAGTAACCGAATTCACCATGTTACTCAGATTCGGCTCACCAAATTTTTATAAATCTTTAAAAGTACACATATTCCAAGAGCAGGGTACTCGGACTAGCTGAATTCACAAAGAAACAATTGTCTCAGTTCGTTTAAACATTGCTCTATCTTGAATAACAAGCTTATTACATGCGAATCCTATTGGGAACCTACTGAATTCACGATGATACTTAGATTCCGTTCCTTAAAATGTTGCTTGATATTGAAAATCAAACTCATACAAGCATGTCCCATTGGGAACTCACTGAATTCGCCTAGAAATTTTGATTCCATTCGTGAAAATTTTTCTATATCCCGAACAGTCCACTTACTACTGCGGCCTATTGGGAACTAACCGAATTCACCATGTTACTCTGATTCGGCTCACCAAATTTTTATAAATCTTTAAAAGTACACATATTACAAGAGCAGGCTACTAGGAACTACTGAATTCACAAAGAAATAGTGTCTCCGTTCGTTTAAACGTTGCTCTATGTTGAATAACAAGCTTATTACATGCGAATCATATTGGGAACCTACTCAATTCGCAATGATACTTGGATTCCGTTCCTTAAAATGTTGCTCGATATTGAAAAGCAAACTCATACAAGCATGTCCCATTGGGAACTCAGTGAATTCGCCTAGAAATTTTGATTCCATTCGTGAAAATTTTTCTATATCCCGAACAGTCCACTTATACTACTGCCGCCTATTGGGAACTAACCCAATTCACCATGTTACTCAGATTCGGCTCACCAAATTTTTATAAATCTTGCAAAGTACACATATTACAAGAGCAGGCTACTAGGAACTAACTGAATTCACAAAGAAACAGTGTTTCAGTTCGTTAAAACGTTGCTCTATCTTGAATAACAAGCTTATTACATGCGAATCCTATTGGGAACCTACTCAATTCACCATGATACTTAGATTCCGTTCCTTAAAATGTTGCTCGATATTGAAAAGCAAACTCATACAAGCATGTCCCATTGGGAACTCACTGAATTCGCCTAGAAATTTTGATTCCATTCGTGAAAATTTTTCTATATCCCGAACAGTCCACTTATTACTACTGCAGCCTATTGGGAACTAACCGAATTCACCAGGTTACTCAGATTCGGCTCACCAAATTTTTATAAATCTTGAAAAGTGCACATATTACAAGAGCAGGCTACTAGGAACTAACTGAATTCACAAAGAAACAGTGTTTCAGTTCGTTAAAACGTTGCTCTATCTTGAATAACAAGCTTATTACATGCGAATCCTATTGGGAACCTACTCAATTCACCATGATACTTGGATTCCGTTCCTTAAAATGTTGCTCGATATTGAAAAGCAAACTCATACAAGCATGTCCCATTGGGAACTCACTGAATTCGCCTAGAAATTTTGATTCCATTCGTGAAAATTTTTCTATATCCCGAACAGTCCACGTATTACTACTGCGGCCTATTGGGAACTAACCGAATTAAACATGTTACTCAGATTCGGCTAACCAAACTTTTAAAAATCTTTAAAAGTACACATATTACAAGAGCAGGCTACTAGGAACTAACTGAATTCACAAAGAAACAGTGTTTCAGTTCGTTAAAACTTTGCTCTATCTTGAATAACAAGCTTATTACATGCGAATCCTATTGGGAACCTACTCAATTCGCAATGATACTTGGATTCCAATCTTTAAATTGTTGCTCGATATTGAAAAGCAAACTCATACAAGCATGTCCCATTGGGAACTCACTGAATTCGCCTAGAAATTTTGATTCCATTCGTGAAAATTTTTCTATATCCCGAACAGTCCACTTATTACTACTGCCAACTATTGGGAACTAACCGAATTCACCATGTTACTCAGATTCGGCTCACCAAATTTTTATAAATCTTGAAAAGTACACATATTACAAGAGCAGGCTACTAGGAACTAACTGAATTCACAAAGAAACAGTGTTTCAGTTCGTTAAAACGTTGCTCTATCTTGAATAACAAGCTTATTACATGTGAATCCTATTGGGAACCTACTCAATTCGCAATGATACTTGGATTCCGTTCCTTAAAATGTTGCTCGATATTGAAAATCAAACTCATACAAGCATGTCCCATTGGGAACTCACTGAATTCGCCTAGAAATTTTGATTCCATTCATGAAAATTTTTCTATATCCCGAACAGTCCACTTATTACTACTGCGGCCTATGGGGAACTAACCGAATTCACCATGTTACTCAGATTCGGCCCACCAAATTTTTATAAATCTTTAAAAGTACACATATTACAAGAGCAGGCTACTGGGAACTAACTGAATTCACAAAGAAACAGTGTTTCAGTTCATTTAAACGTTGCTCTATCTTGAATAACAAGCTTATTACGTGTGAATACTATTGGGAACCTACTGAATTCACCATGATACTTAGATTCCGTTCCTTAAAATGTTGCTCGATATTGATAAGCAAACTCATACACGCATGTGCCATAGGGAACTCACTGAATTCGCCTAGAAATTTTGATTCCATTCGTGAAAATTTTTCTATATCCCGAACAGTCCACTTATTACTACTGCGGCCTATTAGGAACTAACCGAATTCACAATGTTACTCAGATTCGGCTCACCAAATTTTTATATCTTCAAAAGTACACATATTACAAGAGGAGGCAACGGGGAACTAACTGAATTCACAAAGAAAAGGTGTCTCAGTTCGTTTAAACGTTGCTCTATCTTGAATAACAAGCATATTACATGCGAATCCTATTGGGAACCTACTGAATTCACCATGATACTTAGGGCCGTTCCTTAAAATGTTGCTTGATATTGAAAAGCAAACTCATACAAGCATGTCCCATTTGGAACTCACTGAATTCGCCTAGAAATTTTTATTCCATTCGTGAAAATTTTTCTATATTCCGAACAGTCCACTTATTACTACTGCGGCCTATTGGGAAGTAACCGAATTCACCATGTTACTCAGATTCGGCTCACCAAATTTTTATAAATCTTTAAAAGTACACATATTCCAAGAGCAGGGTACTCGGACTAGCTGAATTCACAAAGAAACAATTGTCTCAGTTCGTTTAAACATTGCTCTATCTTGAATAACAAGCTTATTACATGCGAATCCTATTGGGAACCTACTGAATTCACGATGATACTTAGATTCCGTTCCTTAAAATGTTGCTTGATATTGAAAATCAAACTCATACAAGCATGTCCCATTGGGAACTCACTGAATTCGCCTAGAAATTTTGATTCCATTCGTGAAAATTTTTCTATATCCCGAACAGTCCACTTACTACTGCGGCCTATTGGGAACTAACCGAATTCACCATGTTACTCTGATTCGGCTCACCAAATTTTTATAAATCTTTAAAAGTACACATATTACAAGAGCAGGCTACTAGGAACTACTGAATTCACAAAGAAATAGTGTCTCCGTTCGTTTAAACGTTGCTCTATGTTGAATAACAAGCTTATTACATGCGAATCATATTGGGAACCTACTCAATTCGCAATGATACTTGGATTCCGTTCCTTAAAATGTTGCTCGATATTGAAAAGCAAACTCATACAAGCATGTCCCATTGGGAACTCAGTGAATTCGCCTAGAAATTTTGATTCCATTCGTGAAAATTTTTCTATATCCCGAACAGTCCACTTATTACTACTGCCGCCTATTGGGAACTAACCCAATTCACCATGTTACTCAGATTCGGCTCACCAAATTTTTATAAATCTTGCAAAGTACACATATTACAAGAGCAGGCTACTAGGAACTAACTGAATTCACAAAGAAACAGTGTTTCAGTTCGTTAAAACGTTGCTCTATCTTGAATAACAAGCTTATTACATGCGAATCCTATTGGGAACCTACTCAATTCACCATGATACTTAGATTCCGTTCCTTAAAATGTTGCTCGATATTGAAAAGCAAACTCATACAAGCATGTCCCATTGGGAACTCACTGAATTCGCCTAGAAATTTTGATTCCATTCGTGAAAATTTTTCTATATCCCGAACAGTCCACTTATTACTACTGCAGCCTATTGGGAACTAACCGAATTCACCAGGTTACTCAGATTCGGCTCACCAAATTTTTATAAATCTTGAAAAGTGCACATATTACAAGAGCAGGCTACTAGGAACTAACTGAATTCACAAAGAAACAGTGTTTCAGTTCGTTAAAACGTTGCTCTATCTTGAATAACAAGCTTATTACATGCGAATCCTATTGGGAACCTACTCAATTCACCATGATACTTGGATTCCGTTCCTTAAAATGTTGCTCGATATTGAAAAGCAAACTCATACAAGCATGTCCCATTGGGAACTCACTGAATTCGCCTAGAAATTTTGATTCCATTCGTGAAAATTTTTCTATATCCCGAACAGTCCACTTATTACTACTGCGGCCTATTGGGAACTAACCGAATTAAACATGTTACTCAGATTCGGCTAACCAAACTTTTAAAAATCTTTAAAAGTACACATATTACAAGAGCAGGCTACTAGGAACTAACTGAATTCACAAAGAAACAGTGTTTCAGTTCGTTAAAACTTTGCTCTATCTTGAATAACAAGCTTATTACATGCGAATCCTATTGGGAACCTACTCAATTCGCAATGATACTTGGATTCCAATCTTTAAATTGTTGCTCGATATTGAAAAGCAAACTCATACAAGCATGTCCCATTGGGAACTCACTGAATTCGCCTAGAAATTTTGATTCCATTCGTGAAAATTTTTCTATATCCCGAACAGTCCACTTATTACTACTGCCAACTATTGGGAACTAACCGAATTCACCATGTTACTCAGATTCGGCTCACCAAATTTTTATAAATCTTGAAAAGTACACATATTACAAGAGCAGGCTACTAGGAACTAACTGAATTCACAAAGAAACAGTGTTTCAGTTCGTTAAAACGTTGCTCTATCTTGAATAACAAGCTTATTACATGTGAATCCTATTGGGAACCTACTCAATTCGCAATGATACTTGGATTCCGTTCCTTAAAATGTTGCTCGATATTGAAAATCAAACTCATACAAGCATGTCCCATTGGGAACTCACTGAATTCGCCTAGAAATTTTGATTCCATTCGTGAAAATTTTTCTATATCCCGAACAGTCCGCTTATTACTACTGCGGCCTATTGGAAACTAACCGAATTCACCATGTTACTCAGATTCGGCTCACCAAATTTTTATAAATCTTGAAAAGTACACATATTACAAGAGCAGGCTACTAGGAACTAACTGAATTCACAAAGAAACAGTGTTTCAGTTCGTTAAAACGTTGCTCTATCTTGAATAACAAGCTTATTACATGTGAATCCTATTGGGAACCTACTCAATTCGCAATGATACTTGGATTCCGTTCCTTAAAATGTTGCTCGATATTGAAAAGCAAACTCATACAAGCATGTCCCATTGGGATCTCACTGAATTCGCCTAGAAATTTTGATTCCATTCGTGAAAATTTTTCTATATCCCGAACAGTCCACTTATTACTACTGCGGCCTATTGGGAACTATCCGAATTCACCATGTTACTCAGATTCGGCTCACCAAATTTTTATAAATCTTGCAGAGTACACATATTACAAGAGCAGGCTACTAGGAACTAACTGAATTAACAAGGAAACAGTGTTTCAGTTCGTTAAAACGTTGCTCTATCTTGAATAACAAGCTTATTACATGCGAATCCTATTGGGAACCTACTCAATTCGCAATGATACTTGGATTCCGATCCTTAAATTGTTGCTCGATATTGAAAAGCAAACTCATACAAGCATGTCCCATTGGGAACTCACTGAATTCGCCTAGAAATTTTGATTCCATTCGTGAAAATTTTTCTATATCCCGAACAGTCCACTTATTACTACTGCCAACTATTGGGAACTAACCGAATTCATCATGTTACTCAGATTCGGCTCACCAAATTTTTATAAATCTTGAAAAGTACACATATTACAAGAGCAAGCTACTAGGAACTAACTGAATTCACAAAGAAACAGTGTTTCAGTTCGTTAAAACGTTGCTCTATCTTGAATAACAAGCTTATTACATGCGAATCCTATTGGGAACCTACTCAATTCGCAATGATACTTGGATTCCGTTCCTTAAAATGTTGCTCGATATTGAAAAGCAAACTCATACAAGCATGTCCCATTGGGAACTCACTGAATTCGCCTAGAAATTTTGATTCCATTCGTGAAAATTTTTCTATATCCCGAAAAGTCCACTTATTACTACTGCGGCCTATTGGGAACTAACCGAATTCACCATGTTACTCAGATTCGGCTCACCAAATTTTTATAAATCTTGAAAACTACACATATTACAAGAGCAGGCTACTAGGAACTAACTGAATTCACAAAGAAACAGTGTTTCAGTTCGTTAAAACGTTGCTCTATCTTGAATAAAAAGCTTATTACATGCGAATCCTATTGGGAACCTAGACAATTCACCATGATACTTGGATTCCGTTCCTGAAAATGTTGCTCGATATTGAAAAGCAAACTCATACAAGCATGTCCCATTGGGAACTCAGTGAATTCGCATAGAAATTTTGATTCCATTCGTGAAAATTTTTCTATATACCGAACAGTCCACTTATTACTACTGCGGCCTATTGGGATCTAACCGAGTTCACCATGTTACTCAGATTCGGCTCACCAAATTTTTATAAATCTTTAAAAGTACACATATTACAAGAGCAGGCTACTAGGAACTAACTGAATTCACAAAGAAACAGCGTTTCAGTTCGTTAAAACGTTGCTCTATCTTGAATAACAAGCTTATTACATGTGAATCCTATTGGGAACCTACTCAATTCGCAATGATACTTGGATTCCGTTCCTTAAAATGTTGCTCGATATTGAAAATCAAACTCATACAAGCATGTCCCATTGGGAACTCACTGAATTCGCCTAGAAATTTTGATTCCATTCGTGAAAATTTTTCTATATCCCGAACAGTCCGCTTATTACTACTGCGGCCTATTGGAAACTAACCGAATTCACCATGTTACTCAGATTCGGCTCACCAAATTTTTATAAATCTTGAAAAGTACACATATTACAAGAGCAGGCTATTAGGAACTAACTGAATTCACAAAGAAACAGTGTTTCAGTTCGTTAAAACGTTGCTCTATCTTGAATAAAAAGCTTATTACATGCGAATCCTATTGGGAACCTAGTCAATTCACCATGATACTTGGATTCCGTTCCTGAAAATGTTGCTCGATATTGAAAAGCAAACTCATACCAGCATGTCCCATTGGGAACTCAGTGAATTCGCATAGAAATTTTGGTTCCATTCGTGAAAATTTTTCTATATACCGAACAGTCCACTTTTTACTACTGCGGCCTATTGGGATCTAACCGAGTTCACCATGTTACTCAGATTCGGCTCACCAAATTTTTATAAATCTTTAAAAGTACACATATTACAAGAGCAGGCTACTAGGAACTAACTGAATTCACAAAGAAACAGTGTTTCAGTTCGTTAAAACGTTGCTCTATCTTGAATAACAAGCTTATTACATTCGAAACCTATTGGGAACCTACTCAATTCGCAATGATACTTGGATTCCGTTCCTTAAAATGTTGCTCGATATTGAAAAGCAAACTCATACAAGCATGTCCTTTGGGAACTCACTGAATTCGCCTAGAAATTGTGATTCCATTCGTGAAAATTTTTCTATATCCCGAAGAGTCCACTTATTACTACTGCGGCCTATTGGGAACTAACCGAATTCACAATGTTACTCAGATTCGGCTCACCAAATTTTTATAAATCTTGAAAAGCACACATATTACAAGAGCAGGCTACTAGGAACTAACTGAATTCACAAAGAAACAGTGTTTCAGTTCGTTAAAACGTGGCTCTATCTTGAATAACAAGCTTATTACATGCGAATCCTATTGGGAACCTACTCAATTCGCAATGATCCTTGGATTCCGTTCCTTAAAATGTTGCTCGATATTGAAAAGCAAACTCATACAAGCATGTCCCATTGGGAACTCACTGAATTCGCCTAGAAATTTTGATTCCATTCGTGAAAATTTTCTATATCCCGAACAGTCCACTTATTACTACTGCGGCCTATTGGGAACTAACCGAGTTCACCATGTTACTCAGATTCGGCTCACCAAATTTTTATAAATCTTGAAAAGTACACATATTACAAGAGCAGGCTACTATGAACTAACTGAATTCACAAAGAAACAGTGTTTCAGTTCGTTAAAACGTTGCTCTATCTTGAATAACAAGCTTATTACATGCGAATCCTATTGGGAACCTACTCAATTCGCAATGATACTTGGATTCCGTTCCTTAAAATGTTGCTCGATATTGAAAAGCAAACTCATACAAGCATGTCCCATTGGGAACTCACTGAATTCGCCTAGAAATTTTGCTCCATTCGTGAAAATTTTTTATATCCCGAACAGTCCACTTATTACTACTGCCGCCTATTGGGAACTAACCGAATTCACCATGTTACTCAGATTCGGCTCACCAAATTTTTATAAATCTTGAAAAGTACACATATTACAAGAGCAGGCTACTAGGAACTAACTGAATTCACAAAGAAACAGTGTTTCAGTTCGTTAAAACTTTGCTCTATCTTGAATAACAAGCTTATTACATGCGCATCCTATTGGGAACCTATTCAATTCACCATGATACGTAGAGTCCGTTCCTTATAAAGTTGCTCGATAATGAAAAGCAAAATCATACAAGCATGCCCATTGGGAACTCACTGAATTCGCATAGAAATTTTGATTCCATTCGTGAAAATTTTTCTATATCCCGAACAGTCCACTCATTACTACTGCGGCCTATTGGGAACTAACGAAATTCATCATATTACTCAGATTCGGCTCACCAAATTTTTATAAATCTTTAAAAGAACACATATTACAAGAGCATGCTACTAGGAACTAACTGAATTCACAAAGAAACAGTGTTTCAGTTCGTTAAAACTTTGCTCTATCTTGAATAACAAGCATATTACATGCGAATCCTATTGGGAACCTATTCAATTCACCATGACACTTAGAGACCGTTCCTTATAATGTTGCTCGATAATGAAAAGCAAAATCATACAAGCATGCCCATTGGGAACTCACTGAATTCGCCTAGTAATTTTGATTCCATTCGTGAAAATTTTTCTATATCCCGAACAGTGCACTTATTACTACTGCAGCCTATTGGGAACTAACCGAATTCACCATGTTACTCAGATTCGGCTCACCAAATTTTTATAAATCTTGAAAAGTACACATATTACAAGAGCAGGCTACTAGGAACTAACTGAATTCACAAAGAAACAGTGTTTCAGTTCGTTAAAACGTTGCTCTATCTTGAATAACAAGCTTATTACATGCGAACCCTATTGGGAACCTACTCAATTCGCAATGATACTCGGATTCCGTTCCTTAAAATGTTTCTCGATATTGAAAAGCAAACTCATACAAGCATGTCCCATTGGGAACTCACTGAATTCGCCTAGAAATTTTGATTCCATTCGTGAAAATTTTTCTATATCCCGAACAATCCACTTATTACTATTGCCGCCTATTGGGAACTAACCGAATTAACCATGTTACTCAGATTCGGCTCACCAAATTTTTATAAATCTTGAAAAGTACACATATTACAAGAGCAGGCTACTAGGAACTAACTGAATTCAAAAAGAAACAGTGTTTCAGTTCGTTAAAACGTTGCTCTATCTTGAATAACAAGCTTATTACATGCGAATCCTATTGGGAACCTAGTCAATTCACCATGATACTTGGATTCCGTTCCTTAAAATGTTGCTCGATATTGAAAAGCAAACTCATACAAGCATGTCCCATTGGGAACTCACTGAATTCGCCTAGAAATTTTGATTCCATTCGTGAAAATTTTTCTATATCCCGAACAGTCCACCTATTACTACTGCGGCCTATTGGGAACTAACCAAATTCACCAGGTTACTCAGATTCGGCTCACCAAATTTTTATAAATCTTGAAAAGTACACATATTACAAGAGCAGGCTACTAGGAACTAACTGAATTCACAAAGAAACAGTGTTTCAGTTCGTTAAAACTTTGCTCTATCTTGAATAACAAGCTTATTACATGCGAATCCTATTGGGAACCTATTCAATTCACCATGATACTTAGAGTCCGTTCCTTATAATGTTGCTCGATAATGAAAAGCAAAATCATACAAGCATGCCCATTGGGAACTCACTGAATTCGCCTAGAAATTTTGATTCCATTCGTGAAAATTTTTCTATATCCCGAACAGTCCACTTATTACTACTGCGGCCTATTGGGAACTAACCAAGTTCATCATATTACTCAGATTCGGCTCACCAAATTTTTATAAATCTTTAAAAGAACACATATTACAAGAGCAGGCTACTAGGAACTAACTGAATTCACAAAGAAACAGTGTTTCAGTTCGTTAAAACGTTGCTCTATCTTGAATAACAAGCTTATTACATGCGAATCCTATTGGGAACCTACTCAATTCACCATGATACTTAGAGTCCGTTCCTAAAATGTTGCTCGATATTGAAAAGCAAACTCATACAAGCATGTCCCATTGGGAACTCACTGAATTCGCCTAGAAATTTTGATTCCATTCGTGAAAATTTTTCTATATCCCGAACAGTCCACTTATTACTCCTGCGGCCTATTGGGAACTAACCGAATTCACCATGTTACTCAGATTCGGCTCACCAAATTTTTATAAATCTTTAAAGGTACACATATTACAAGAGCAGGCTACGAGGAACTAACTGAATTCACAAAGAAACAGTGTTTCAGTTCGTTAAAACGTTGCTCTATCTTGAATAACAAGCTTATTACATGCGAATCCTATTGGGAACCTACTCAATTCGCAATGATACTTGGATTCCGTTCCTTAAAATGTTGCTCGATATTGAAAAGCAAACTCATACCAGCATGTCCCATTGGGAACTCACTGAATTCGCCTCGAAATTTTGATTCCATTCGTGAAAATTTTCTATATCCCGAACAGTCCACTTATTACTATTGCCGCCTATTGGGAACTAACCGAATTCACCATGTTACTCAGATTCGGCTCACCAAATTTTTATAAATCTTGAAAAGTACACATATTACAAGAGCAGGCTACTAGGAACTAACTGAATTCACAAAGAAACAGTGTTTCAGTTCGTTAAAACGTTGCTCTATCCTGAATAACAAGCTTATTACATGCGAATCCTATTGGGAACCTACTCAATTCACCATGATACTTGGATTCCGTTCCTTAAAATGTTGCTCGATATTGAAAAGCAAACTCATACAAGCATGTCCCATTGGGAACTCACTGAATTCGCCTAGAAATTTTGCTCCATTCGTGAAAATTTTTCTATATCCCGAACAGTCCACTTATTACTACTGCCGCCTATTGGGAACTAACCGAGTTCACCATGTTACTCAGATTCGGCTCACCAAATTTTTATAAATCTTGAAAAGTACACATATTACAAGAGCAGGCTACTAGGAACTAACTGAATTCACAAAGAAACAGCGTTTCAGTTCGTTAAAACGTTGCTCTATCTTGAATAACAAGCTTATTATATGCGAATCCTATTGGGAACCTAGTCAATTCACCATGATACTTAGAGTCCGTTCCTTATAATGTTGCTCGATAATGAAAAGCAAAATCATACAAGCATGCCCATTGGGAACTCACTGAATTCGCCTAGAAATTTTGATTCCATTCGTGAAAATTTTTCTATATCCAGAACAGTCCACTTATTACTACTGCGGCCTATTGGGAACTAACCAAATTCATCATATTACTCAGATTCGGCTCACCAAATTTTTATAAATCTTTAAAAGAACACATATTACAAGAGCAGGGTACTAGGAACTAACTGAATTCACAAAGAAACAGTGTTTCAGTTCGTTAAAACTTTGCTCTATCTTGAATAACAAGCTTATTACATGCGAATCCTATTGGGAACCTATTCAATTCACCATGATACTTAGAGTCCGTTCCTTATAATGTTGCTCGATAATGAAAAGCAAAATCATACAAGCATGCCCATTGGGAACTCACTGAATTCGCCTAGAAATTTTGATTCCATTCGTGAAAATTTTTCTATATCCCGAACAGTGCACTCATTACTACTGCAGCCTATTGGGAACTAACCGAATTCACCATGTTACTCAGATTCGGCTCACCAAATTTTTATAAATCTTGAAAAGTACACATATTACAAGAGCAGGCTACTAGGAACTAACTGAATTCACAAAGAAACAGTGTTTCAGTTCGTTAAAACGTTGCTCTATCTTGAATAACAAGCTTATTACATGCGAATCCTATTGGAACCTACTCAATTCACCATGATACTTGGATTCGGTTCCTTAAAATGTTGTTCGATATTGAAAAGCAAACTCATACAAGCATGTCCCATTGGGTATTCAGTGAATTCGCCTAGAAATTTTGATTCCATTCGTGAAAATTTTTCTATATCCCGAACAGTCCACTTATTACTACTGCGGCCTATTGGGAACTAACCGAATTCACCATGTTACTCAGATTCGGCTAACCAAACTTTTAAAAATCTTGAAAAGTACACATATTACAAGAGCAGGCTACTAGGAACTAACTGAATTCACAAAGAAACAGTGTTTCAGTTCGTTAAAACGTTGCTCTATCTTGAATATAAAGCTTATTACATGCGAATCCTATTGGGAACCTACTCAATTCGCAATGATACTTGGATTCCGTTCCTTAAAATGTTGCTCGATATTGAAAAGCAAACTCATACAAGCATGTCCCATTGGGTACTCACTGAATTCGCGTAGAAATTTTGATTCCATTCGTGAAAATTTTTCTATATCCCGAACAGTCCACTTATTACTACAGCGGCCTATTGGGAACTAACCAAATTCATCATATTACTCAGATTCGGCTCACCAAATTTTTATAAATCTTTAAAAGAACACATATTACAAGAGCAGGCTACTAGGAACTAACTGAATTCACAAAGAAACAGTGTTTCAGTTCGTTAAAACTTTGCTCTATCTTGAATACCAAGCTTATTACATGCGAATCCTATTGGGAACCTATTCAATTCACCATGATACTTAGAGTCCGTTCCTTATAATGTTGCTCGATAATGAAAAGCAAAATCATACAAGCATGCCCATTGGGAACTCACTGAATTCGCCTAGAAATTTTGATTCCATTCGTGAAAATTTTTCTATATCCCGAACAGTCCACTCATTACTACTGCGGCCTATTGGGAACTAACGAAATTCATCATATTACTCAGATTCGGCTCACCAAATTTTTATAAATCTTTAAAAGAACACATATTACAAGAGCAGGCTACTAGGAACTAACTGAATTCACAAAGAAACAGTGTTTCAGTTCGTTAAAACTTTGCTCTATCTTGAATAACAAGCTTATTACATGCGAATCCTATTGGGAACCTATTCAATTCACCATGATACTTAGAGACCGTTCCTTATAATGTTGCTCGATAATGAAAAGCAAAATCATACAAGCATGCCCATTGGGAACTCACTGAATTCGCCTAGAAATTTTGATTCCATTCGTGAAAATTTTTCTATATCCCGAACAGTGCACTTATTACTACTGCAGCCTATTGGGAACTAACCGAATTCACCATGTTACTCAGATTCGGCTCACCAAATTTTTATAAATCTTGAAAAGTACACATATTACAAGAGCAGGCTACTAGGAACTAACTGAATTCACAAAGAAACAGCGTTTCAGTTCGTTAAAACGTTGCTCTATCTTGAATAACAAGCTTATTATATGCGAATCCTATTGGGAACCTAGTCAATTCACCATGATACTTAGAGTCCGTTCCTTATAATGTTGCTCGATAATGAAAAGCAAAATCATACAAGCATGCCCATTGGGAACTCACTGAATTCGCCTAGAAATTTTGATTCCATTCGTGAAAATTTTTCTATATCCCGAACAGTCCACTTATTACTACTGCGGCCTATTGGGAACTAACCAAATTCATCATATTACTCAGATTCGGCTCACCAAATTTTTATAAATCTTTAAAAGAACACATATTACAAGAGCAGGCTACTAGGAACTAACTGAATTCACAAAGAAACAGTGTTTCAGTTCGTTAAAACTTTGCTCTATCTTGAATAACAAGCTTATTACATGCGAATCCTATTGGGAACCTATTCAATTCACCATGATACTTAGAGTCCGTTCCTTATAATGTTGCTCGATAATGAAAAGCAAAATCATACAAGCATGCCCATTGGGAACTCACTGAATTCGCCTAGAAATTTTGATTCCATTCGTGAAAATTTTTCTATATCCCGAACAGTGCACTCATTACTACTGCAGCCTATTGGGAACTAACCGAATTCACCATGTTACTCAGATTCGGCTCACCAAATTTTTATAAATCTTGAAAAGTACACATATTACAAGAGCAGGCTACTAGGAACTAACTGAATTCACAAAGAAACAGTGTTTCAGTTCGTTAAAACGTTGCTCTATCTTGAATAACAAGCTTATTACATGCGAATCCTATTGGAACCTACTCAATTCACCATGATACTTGGATTCGGTTCCTTAAAATGTTGTTCGATATTGAAAAGCAAACTCATACAAGCATGTCCCATTGGGTATTCAGTGAATTCGCCTAGAAATTTTGATTCCATTCGTGAAAATTTTTCTATATCCCGAACAGTCCACTTATTACTACTGCGGCCTATTGGGAACTAACCGAATTCACCATGTTACTCAGATTCGGCTAACCAAACTTTTAAAAATCTTTAAAAGTACACATATTACAAGAGCAGGCTACTAGGAACTAACTGAATTCACAAAGAAACAGTGTTTCAGTTCGTTAAAACGTTGCTCTATCTTGAATATAAAGCTTATTACATGCGAATCCTATTGGGAACCTACTCAATTCGCAATGATACTTGGATTCCGTTCCTTAAAATGTTGCTCGATATTGAAAAGCAAACTCATACAAGCATGTCCCATTGGGTACTCACTGAATTCGCGTAGAAATTTTGATTCCATTCGTGAAAATTTTTCTATATCCCGAACAGTCCACTTATTACTACAGCGGCCTATTGGGAACTAACCAAATTCATCATATTACTCAGATTCGGCTCACCAAATTTTTATAAATCTTTAAAAGAACACATATTACAAGAGCAGGCTACTAGGAACTAACTGAATTCACAAAGAAACAGTGTTTCAGTTCGTTAAAACTTTGCTCTATCTTGAATACCAAGCTTATTACATGCGAATCCTATTGGGAACCTATTCAATTCACCATGATACTTAGAGTCCGTTCCTTATAATGTTGCTCGATAATGAAAAGCAAAATCATACAAGCATGCCCATTGGGAACTCACTGAATTCGCCTAGAAATTTTGATTCCATTCGTGAAATTTTTTCTATATCCCGAACAGTCCACTCATTACTACTGCGGCCTATTGGGAACTAACGAAATTCATCATATTACTCAGATTCGGCTCACCAAATTTTTATAAATCTTTAAAAGAACACATATTACAAGAGCAGGCTACTAGGAACTAACTGAATTCACAAAGAAACAGTGTTTCAGTTCGTGAAACTTTGCTCTATCTTGAATAACAAGCTTATTACATGCGAATCCTATTGGGAACCTATTCAATTCACCATGATACTTAGAGACCGTTCCTTATAATGTTGCTCGATAATGAAAAGCAAAATCATACAAGCATGCCCATTGGGAACTCACTGAATTCGCCTAGAAATTTTGATTCCATTCGTGAAAATTTTTCTATATCCCGAACAGTGCACTTATTACTACTGCAGCCTATTGGGAACTAACCGAATTCACCATGTTACTCAGATTCGGCTCACCAAATTTTTATAAATCTTGAAAAGTACACATATTACAAGAGCAGGCTACTAGGAACTAACTGAATTCACAAAGAAACAGTGTTTCAGTTCGTTAAAACTTTGCTCTATCTTGAATAACAAGCTTATTACATGCGAATCCTATTGGGAACCTATTCAATTCACCATGATACTTAGAGTCCGTTCCTAAAATGTTGCTCGATATTGAAAAGCAAACTCATACAAGCATGTCCCATTGGGAACTCACTGAATTCGCCTAGAAATTTTGATTCCATTCGTGAAAATTTTCTATATCCCGAACAGTCCACTTATTACTCCTGCGGCCTATTGGGAACTAACCGAATTCACCATGTTACTCAGATTCGGCTCACCAAATTTTTATAAATCATTAAAGGTACACATATTACAAGAGCAGGCTACGAGGAAC
The DNA here is from genome assembly GCF_021556685.1 of Rattus norvegicus. Lineage (NCBI taxonomy): Eukaryota > Metazoa > Chordata > Mammalia > Rodentia > Muridae > Rattus > Rattus norvegicus. Next base: position 50,604,443 of record NC_141547.1, on the reverse strand, counting down.
TAACTGAATTCACAAAGAAACAGTGTTTCAGTTCTTTAAAACGTTGCTCTATCTTGAATAACAAGCTTATTACATGCGAATCCTATTGGGAACCTATTCAATTCACCATGATACTTAGAGACCGTTCCTTATAATGTTGCTCGATAATGAAAAGCAAAATCATACAAGCATGCCCATTGGGAACTCACTGAATTCGCCTAGAAATTTTGATTCCATTCGTGAAAATTTTTCTATATCCCGAACAGTGCACTTATTAATACTGCAGCCTATTGGGAACTAACCGAATTCACCATGTTACTCAGATTCGGCTCACCAAATTTTTATAAATCTTGAAAAGTACACATATTACAAGAGCAGGCTACTAGGAACTAACTGAATTCACAAAGAAACAGTGTTTCAGTTCGTTAAAACGTTGCTCTATCTTGAATAACAAGCTTATTACATGCGAATCCTATTGGGAACCTACTCAATTCACCATGATACTTGGATTCGGTTCCTTAAAATGTTGTTCGATATTGAAAAGCAAACTCATACAAGCATGTCCCATTGGGTATTCAGTGAATTCGCCTAGAAATTTTGATTCCATTCGTGAAAATTTTTCTATATCCCGAACAGTCCACTTATTACTACTGCGGCCTATTGGGAACTAACCGAATTCACCATGTTACTCAGATTCGGCTAACCAAACTTTTAAAAATCTTTAAAAGTACACATATTACAAGAGCAGGCTACTAGGAACTAACTGAATTCACAAAGAAACAGTGTTTCAGTTCGTTAAAACGTTGCTCTATCTTGAATATAAAGCTTATTACATGCGAACCCTATTGGGAACCTACTCAATTCGCAATGATACTTGGATTCCGTTCCTTAAAATGTTTCTCGATATTGAAAAGCAAACTCATACAAGCATGTCCCATTGGGAACTCACTGAATTCGCCTAGAAATTTTGATTCCATTCGTGAAAATTTTTCTATATCCCGAACAATCCACTTATTACTATTGCCGCCTATTGGGAACTAACCGAATTCACCATGTTACTCAGATTCGGCTCACCAAATTTTTATAAATCTTGAAAAGTACACATATTACAAGAGCAGGCTACTAGGAACTAACTGAATTCACAAAGAAACAGTGTTTCAGTTCGTTAAAACGTTGCTCTATCTTGAATAACAAGCTTATTACATGCGAATCCTATTGGGAACCTAGTCAATTCACCATGATACTTGGATTCCGTTCCTTAAAATGTTGCTCGATATTGAAAAGCAAACTCATACAAGCATGTCCCATTGGGAACTCACTGAATTCGCCTAGAAATTTTGATTCCATTCGTGAAAATTTTTCTATATCCAAAACAGTCCACCTATTACTACTGCGGCCTATTGGGAACTAACCGAATTCACCAGGTTACTCAGATTCGGCTCACCAAATTTTTATAAATCTTGAAAAGTACACATATTACAAGAGCAGGCTACTAGGAACTAACTGAATTCACAAAGAAACAGTGTTTCAGTTCGTTAAAACTTTGCTCTATCTTGAATAACAAGCTTATTACATGCGAATCCTATTGGGAACCTATTCAATTCACCATGATACTTAGAGTCCGTTCCTTATAATGTTGCTCGATAATGAAAAGCAAAATCATACAAGCATGCCCATTGGGAACTCACTGAATTCGCCTAGAAATTTTGATTCCATTCGTGAAAATTTTTCTATATCCCGAACAGTCCACTTATTACTACTGCGGCCTATTGGGAACTAACCAAATTCATCATATTACTCAGATTCGGCTCACCAAATTTTTATAAATCTTTAAAAGAACACATATTACAAGAGCAGGCTACTAGGAACTAACTGAATTCACAAAGAAACAGTGTTTCAGTTCGTTAAAACTTTGCTCTATCTTGAATAACAAGCTTATTACATGCGAATCCTATTGGGAACCTATTCAATTCACCATGATACTTAGAGTCCGTTCCTTATAATGTTGCTCGATAATGAAAAGCAAAATCATACAAGCATGCCCATTGGGAACTCACTGAATTCGCCTAGAAATTTTGATTCCATTCGTGAAAATTTTTCTATATCCCGAACAGTGCACTTATTACTACTGCAGCCTATTGGGAACTAACCGAATTCACCATGTTACTCAGATTCGGCTCACCAAATTTTTATAAATCTTGAAAAGTACACATATTACAAGAGCAGGCTACTAGGAACTAACTGAATTCACAAAGAAACAGTGTTTCAGTTCGTTAAAACGTTGCTCTATCTTGAATAACAAGCTTATTACATGCGAATCCTATTGGGAACCTACTCAATTCACCATGATACTTGGATTCGGTTCCTTAAAATGTTGTTCGATATTGAAAAGCAAACTCATACAAGCATGTCCCATTGGGTATTCAGTGAATTCGCCTAGAAATTTTGATTCCATTCGTGAAAATTTTTCTATATCCCGAACAGTCCACTTATTACTACTGCGGCCTATTGGGAACTAACCGAATTCACCATGTTACTCAGATTCGGCTAACCAAACTTTTAAAAATCTTTAAAAGTACACATATTACAAGAGCAGGCTACTAGGAACTAACTGAATTCACAAAGAAACAGTGTTTCAGTTCTTTAAAACGTTGCTTTATCTTGAATATAAAGCTTATTACATGCGAACCCTATTGGGAACCTACTCAATTCGCAATGATACTTGGATTCCGTTCCTTAAAATGTTTCTCGATATTGAAAAGCAAACTCATACAAGCATGTCCCATTGGGAACTCACTGAATTCGCCTAGAAATTTTGATTCCATTCGTGAAAATTTTTCTATATCCCGAACAATCCACTTATTACTATTGCCGCCTATTGGGAACTAACCGAATTCACCATGTTACTCAGATTCGGCTCACCAAATTTTTATAAATCTTGAAAAGTACACATATTACAAGAGCAGGCTACTAGGAACTAACTGAATTCACAAAGAAACAGTGTTTCAGTTCGTTAAAACGTTGCTCTATCTTGAATAACAAGCTTATTACATGCTTATCCTATTGGGAACCTACTCAATTCACCATGATACTTGGATTCGGTTCCTTAAAATGTTGTTCGATATTGAAAAGCAAACTCATACAAGCATGTCCCATTGGGAACTCACTGAATTCGCCTAGAAATTTTGATTCCATTCGTGAAAATTTTTCTATATCCAAAACCGTCCACCTATTACTACTGCCGCCTATTGTGAACTAACCGAATTCACCAGGTTACTCAGATTCGGCTCACCAAATTTTAATAAATCTTGAAAGGTACACATATTACAAGAGCAGGCTACTAGGAACTAACTGAATTCACAAAGAAACAGTGTTTCAGTTCGTTAAAACGTTGCTCTATCTTGAATAACAAGCTTATTACATGCGAATCCTATTGGGAACCTAGTCAGTTCACCATGATACTTGGATTCCGTTCCTTAAAATGTTGCTCGATATTGAAAAGCAAATTCATACAAGCATGTCCCATTGGGAACTCACTGTATTCGCCTAGAAAATTTGATTCCATTCGTGAAAATTTTTCTATATCCCGAACAGTCCACTTATTACTACTGCGGCCTATTGGGAACTAACCGAATTCACAATGTTACTCAGATTCGGCTCACCAAATTTTTATAAATCTTGAAAAGTACACATATTACAAGAGCAGGCTACTAGGAACTAACTGAATTCACAAAGAAACAGTGTTTCAGTTCGTTAAAACGTTGCTCTATCTTGAATAACAAGCTTATTACATGCGAATCCTATTGGGAACCTACTCAATTCTCAATCATACTTGTATTCCGTTCCTTAAAATGTTGCTCGATATTGAAAGACAAACTCATACAAGCATGTCCCATTGGGAACTCACTGAATTCGCCTAGAAATTTTGATTCCATTCGTGAAAAATTTTCTATATCCCGAACAGTCCACTTATTACTACTGCGGCCTATTGGGAACTAACCGAGTTCACCATGTTACTCAGATTCGGCTAACCAAACTTTTAAAAATCTCTAAAAGTACACATATTACAAGAGCAGGCTACTAGGAACTAACTGAATACACAAAGAAACAGTGTTTCAGTTCGTTAAAACGTTGCTCTATCTTGAATAACAAGCTTATTACATGCGAACCCTATTGGGAACCTACTCAATTCGCAATGATACTTGGATTCCTTTCCTTAAAATGTTGCTCGATATTGAAAAGCAAACTCATACAAGCATGTCCCATTGGGAACTCACTGAATTCGCCTAAAAATTTTGATTCCATTCGTGAAAATTTTTCTATATCCCGAACAGTCCACTTATTACTACTGCGGCCTATTGGGAACTAACCGAGTTCACCATGTTACTCAGATTCGGCTCACCAAATTTTTATAAATCTTGAAAAGCACACATATTACAAGAGCAGGCTACTAGGAACTAACTGAATTCACAAAGAAACAGTGTTTCAGTTCGTTAAAACTTTGCTCTATCTTGAATAACAAGCTTATTACATGCGAATCCTATTGGGAACCTACTCAATTCGCAATGATACTTGGATTCCGTTCCTTAAAATGTTGCTCGATATTGAAAAGCAAACTCATACAAGCATGTCCCATTGGGAACTCACTGAATTCGCCTAGAAATTTTGATTCCATTCGTGAAAATTTTTCTATATCCCGAACATTCCACTTATTACTCCTGCGGCCTATTGGGAACTAACCGAATTCACCATGTTACTCAGATTCGGCTCACCAAATTTTTATAAATCTTTAAAAGTACACATATTACAAGAGCAGGCTACGAGGAACTAACTGAATTCACAAAGAAACAGTGTTTCAGTTCGTTAAAACGTTGCTCTATCTTGAATAACAAGCTTATTACATGCGAATCCTATTGGGAACCTACTCAATTCGCAATGATACTTGGATTCCGTTCCTTAAAATGTTGCTCGATATTGAAAAGCAAACTCATACAAGCATGTCCCATTGGGAACTCACTGAATTCGCCTCGAAATTTTGATTCCATTCGTGAAAATTTTCTATATCCCGAACAGTCCACTTATTACTACTGCGGCCTATTGGGAACTAACCGAGTTCACCATGTTACTCAGATTCGGCTCACCAAATTTTTATAAATCTTGAAAAGTACACATATTACAAGAGCAGGCTACTATGAACTAACTGAATTCACAAAGAAACAGTGTTTCAGTTCGTTAAAACGTTGCTCTATCTTGAATAACAAGCTTATTACATGCGAATCCTATTGGGAACCTACTCAATTCGCAATGATACTTGGATTCCGTTCCTTAAAATGTTGCTCGATATTGAAAAGCAAACTCATACAAGCATGTCCCATTGGGAACTCACTGAATTCGCCTAGAAATTTTGCTCCATTCGTGAAAATTTTTCTATATCCCGAACAGTCCACTTATTACTACTGCCGCCTATTGGGAACTAACCGAATTCACCATGTTACTCAGATTCGGCTCACCAAATTTTTATAAATCTTGAAAAGTACACATATTACAAGAGCAGGCTACTAGGAACTAACTGAATTCACAAAGAAACAGTGTTTCAGTTCGTTAAAACTTTGCTCTATCTTGAATAACAAGCTTATTACATGCGAATCCTATTGGGAACCTATTCAATTCACCATGATACTTAGAGTCCGTTCCTTATAATGTTGCTCGATAATGAAAAGCAAAATCATACAAGCATGCCCATTGGGAACTCACTGAATTCGCCTAGAAATTTTGATTCCATTCGTGAAAATTTTTCTATATCCCGAACAGTGCACTTATTACTACTGCAGCCTATTGGGAACTAACCGAATTCACCATGTTACTCAGATTCGGCTCACCAAATTTTTATAAATCTTGAAAAGTACACATATTACAAGAGCAGGCTACTAGGAACTAACTGAATTCACAAAGAAACAGTGTTTCAGTTCGTTAAAACGTTGCTCTATCTTGAATAACAAGCTTATTACATGCGAATCCTATTGGGAACCTACTCAATTCACCATGATACTTGGATTCGGTTCCTTAAAATGTTGTTCGATATTGAAAAGCAAACTCATACAAGCATGTCCCATTGGGTATTCAGTGAATTCGCCTAGAAATTTTGATTCCATTCGTGAAAATTTTTCTATATCCCGAACAGTCCACTTATTACTACTGCGGCCTATTGGGAACTAACCGAATTCACCATGTTACTCAGATTCGGCTAACCAAACTTTTAAAAATCTTTAAAAGTACACATATTACAAGAGCAGGCTACTAGGAACTAACTGAATTCACAAAGAAACAGTGTTTCAGTTCTTTAAAACGTTGCTTTATCTTGAATATAAAGCTTATTACATGCGAACCCTATTGGGAACCTACTCAATTCGCAATGATACTTGGATTCCGTTCCTTAAAATGTTTCTCGATATTGAAAAGCAAACTCATACAAGCATGTCCCATTGGGAACTCACTGAATTCGCCTAGAAATTTTGATTCCATTCGTGAAAATTTTTCTATATCCCGAACAATCCACTTATTACTATTGCCGCCTATTGGGAACTAACCGAATTCACCATGTTACTCAGATTCGGCTCACCAAATTTTTATAAATCTTGAAAAGTACACATATTACAAGAGCAGGCTACTAGGAACTAACTGAATTCACAAAGAAACAGTGTTTCAGTTCGTTAAAACGTTGCTCTATCTTGAATAACAAGCTTATTACATGCTTATCCTATTGGGAACCTACTCAATTCACCATGATACTTGGATTCGGTTCCTTAAAATGTTGTTCGATATTGAAAAGCAAACTCATACAAGCATGTCCCATTGGGAACTCACTGAATTCGCCTAGAAATTTTGATTCCATTCGTGAAAATTTTTCTATATCCAAAACCGTCCACCTATTACTACTGCCGCCTATTGTGAACTAACCGAATTCACCAGGTTACTCAGATTCGGCTCACCAAATTTTAATAAATCTTGAAAGGTACACATATTACAAGAGCAGGCTACTAGGAACTAACTGAATTCACAAAGAAACAGTGTTTCAGTTCGTTAAAACGTTGCTCTATCTTGAATAACAAGCTTATTACATGCGAATCCTATTGGGAACCTAGTCAGTTCACCATGATACTTGGATTCCGTTCCTTAAAATGTTGCTCGATATTGAAAAGCAAATTCATACAAGCATGTCCCATTGGGAACTCACTGTATTCGCCTAGAAAATTTGATTCCATTCGTGAAAATTTTTCTATATCCCGAACAGTCCACTTATTACTACTGCGGCCTATTGGGAACTAACCGAATTCACAATGTTACTCAGATTCGGCTCACCAAATTTTTATAAATCTTGAAAAGTACACATATTACAAGAGCAGGCTACTAGGAACTAACTGAATTCACAAAGAAACAGTGTTTCAGTTCGTTAAAACGTTGCTCTATCTTGAATAACAAGCTTATTACATGCGAATCCTATTGGGAACCTACTCAATTCTCAATCATACTTGTATTCCGTTCCTTAAAATGTTGCTCGATATTGAAAGACAAACTCATACAAGCATGTCCCATTGGGAACTCACTGAATTCGCCTAGAAATTTTGATTCCATTCGTGAAAAATTTTCTATATCCCGAACAGTCCACTTATTACTACTGCGGCCTATTGGGAACTAACCGAGTTCACCATGTTACTCAGATTCGGCTAACCAAACTTTTAAAAATCTCTAAAAGTACACATATTACAAGAGCAGGCTACTAGGAACTAACTGAATACACAAAGAAACAGTGTTTCAGTTCGTTAAAACGTTGCTCTATCTTGAATAACAAGCTTATTACATGCGAACCCTATTGGGAACCTACTCAATTCGCAATGATACTTGGATTCCTTTCCTTAAAATGTTGCTCGATATTGAAAAGCAAACTCATACAAGCATGTCCCATTGGGAACTCACTGAATTCGCCTAAAAATTTTGATTCCATTCGTGAAAATTTTTCTATATCCAAAACAGTCCACCTATTACTACTGCCGCCTATTGGGAACTAACCGAATTCACAATGTTACTCAGATTCGGCTCACCAAATTTTTATAAATCTTGAAAAGTACACATATTACAAGAGCAGGCTACTAGGAACTAACTGAATTCACAAAGAAACAGTGTTTCAGTTCGTTAAAACGTTGCTCTATCTTGAATAACAAGCTTATTACATGTGAATCCTATGGGGAACCTACTCAATTCGCAATGATACTTGGATTCCGTTCCTTAAAATGTTGCTCGATATTGAAAAGCAAACTCATACAAGCATGTCCCATTGGGAACTCACTGAATTCGCCTAGAAATTTTGATTCCATTCGTGAAAATTTTTCTATATCCCGAACAGTCCACTTATTACTCCTGCGGCCTATTGGGAACTAACCGAATTCACCATGTTACTCAGATTGGGCTCACCAAATTTTTATAAATCTTGAAAAGCACACATATTACAAGAGCAGGCTACTAGGAACTAACTGAATTCACAAAGAAACAGTGTTTCAGTTCGTTAAAACTTTGCTCTATCTTGAATAACAAGCTTATTACATGCGAATCCTATTGGGAACCTACTCAATTCGCAATGATACTTGGATTCCGTTCCTTAAAATGTTGCTCGATATTGAAAAGCAAACTCATACAAGCATGTCCCATTGGGAACTCACTGAATTCGCCTAGAAATTTTGATTCCATTCGTGAAAATTTTTCTATATCCCGAACATTCCACTTATTACTCCTGCGGCCTATTGGGAACTAACCGAATTCACCATGTTACTCAGATTCGGCTCACCAAATTTTTATAAATCTTTAAAAGTACACATATTACAAGAGCAGGCTACGAGGAACTAACTGAATTCACAAAGAAACAGTGTTTCAGTTCGTTAAAACGTTGCTCTATCTTGAATAACAAGCTTATTACATGCGAATCCTATTGTGAACCTACTCAATTCGCAATGATACTTGGATTCCGTTCCTTAAAATGTTGCTCGATATTGAAAAGCAAACTCATACAAGCATGTCCCATTGGGAACTCACTGAATTCGCCTCGAAATTTTGATTCCATTCGTGAAAATTTTCTATATCCCGAACAGTCCACTTATTACTACTGCGGCCTATTGTGAACTAACCGAGTTCACCATGTTACTCAGATTCGGCTCACCAAATTTTTATAAATCTTGAAAAGTACACATATTACAAGAGCAGGCTACTATGAACTAACTGAATTCACAAAGAAACAGTGTTTCAGTTCGTTAAAACGTTGCTCTATCTTGAATAACAAGCTTATTACATGCGAATCCTATTGGGAACCTACTCAATTCGCAATGATACTTGTATTCCGTTCCTTAAAATGTTGCTCGATATTGAAAAGCAAACTCATACAAGCATGTCCCATTGGGAACTCACTGAATTCGCCTAGAAATTTTGCTCCATTCGTGAAAATTTTTCTATATCCCGAACAGTCCACTTATTACTACTGCCGCCTATTGGGAACTAACCGAATTCACCATGTTACTCAGATTCGGCTCACCAAATTTTTATAAATCTTGAAAAGTACACATATTACAAGAGCAGGCTACTAGGAACTAACTGAATTCACAAAGAAACAGTGTTTCAGTTCGTTAAAACTTTGCTCTATCTTGAATACCAAGCTTATTACATGCGAATCCTATTGGGAACCTATTCAATTCACCATGATACTTAGAGTCCGTTCCTTATAATGTTGCTCGATAATGAAAAGCAAAATCATACAAGCATGCCCATTGGGAACTCACTGAATTCGCCTAGAAATTTTGATTCCATTCGTGAAAATTTTTCTATATCCCGAACAGTCCACTCATTACTACTGCGGCCTATTGGGAACTAACGAAATTCATCATATTACTCAGATTCGGCTCACCAAATTTTTATAAATCTTCAAAAGAACACATATTACAAGAGCAGGCTACTAGGAACTAACTGAATTCACAAAGAAACAGTGTTTCAGTTCGTTAAAACTTTGCTCAATCTTGAATAACAAGCTTATTACATGCGAATCCTATTGGGAACCTATTCAATTCACCATGATACTTAGAGTCCGTTCCTTATAATGTTGCTCGATAATGAAAAGCAAAATCATACAAGCATGCCCATTGGGAACTCACTGAATTCGCATAGAAATTTTGATTCCATTCGTGAAAATTTTTCTATATCCCGAACAGTGCACTTATTACTACTGCAGCCTATTGGGAACTAACCGAATTCACCATGTTACTCAGTATCGGCTCACCAAATTTTTATAAATCTTGAAAAGTACACATATTACAAGAGCAGGCTACTAGGAACTAACTGAATTCACAAAGAAACAGTGTTTCAGTTCGTTAAAACGTTGCTCTATCTTGAATAACAAGCTTATTACATGCGAATCCTATTGGGAACCTACTCAATTCACCATGATACTTGGATTCGGTTCCTTAAAATGTTGTTCGATATTGAAAAGCAAACTCATACAAGCATGTCCCATTGGGTATTCAGTGAATTCGCCTAGAAATTTTGATTCCATTCGTGAAAATTTTTCTATATCCCGAACAGTCCACTTATTACTACTGCGGCCTATTGGGAACTAACCGAATTCACCATGTTACTCAGATTCGGCTAACCAAACTTTTAAAAATCTTTAAAAGTACACATATTACAAGAGCAGGCTACTAGGTACTAACTGAATTCACAAAGAAACAGTGTTTCAGTTCGTTAAAACGTGGCTCTATCTTGAATAACAAGCTTATTACATGCGAATCCTATTGGGAACCTACTCAATTCGCAATGATACTTGGATTCCGTTCCTTAAAATGTTGCTCGATATTGAAAAGCAAACTCATACAAGCATGTCCCATTGGGAACTCACTGAATTCGCCTCGAAATTTTGATTCCATTCGTGAAAATTTTCTATATCCCGAACAGTCCACTTATTACTACTGCGGCCTATTGGGATCTAACCGAGTTCACCATGTTACTCAGATTCGGCTCACCAAATTTTTATAAATCTTGAAAAGTACACATATTACAAGAGCAGGCTACTATGAACTAACTGAATTCACAAAGAAACAGTGTTTCAGTTCGTTAAAACGTTGCTCTATCTTGAATAACAAGCTTATTACATGCGAATCCTATTGGGAACCTACTCAATTCGCAATGATACTTGGATTCCGTTCCTTAAAATGTTGCTCGATATTGAAAAGCAAACTCATACAAGCATGTCCCATTGGGAACTCACTGAATTCGCCTAGAAATTTTGCTCCATTCGTGAAAATTTTTCTATATCCCGAACAGTCCACTTATTACTACTGCCGCCTATTGGGAACTAACCGAATTCACCATGTTACTCAGATTCGGCTCACCAAATTTTTATAAATCTTGAAAAGTACACATATTACAAGAGCAGGCTACTAGGAACTAACTGAATTCACAAAGAAACAGTGTTTCAGTTCGTTAAAACTTTGCTCTATCTTGAATACCAAGCTTATTACATGCGAATCCTATTGGGAACCTATTCAATTCACCATGATACTTAGAGTCCGTTCCTTATAATGTTGCTCGATAATGAAAAGCAAAATCATACAAGCATGCCCATTGGGAACTCACTGAATTCGCCTAGAAATTTTGATTCCATTCGTGAAAATTTTTCTATATCCCGAACAGTCCACTCATTACTACTGCGGCCTATTGGGAACTAACGAAATTCATCATATTACTCAGATTCGGCTCACCAAATTTTTATAAATCTTCAAAAGAACACATATTACAAGAGCAGGCTACTAGGAACTAACTGAATTCACAAAGAAACAGTGTTTCAGTTCGTTAAAACTTTGCTCAATCTTGAATAACAAGCTTATTACATGCGAATCCTATTGGGAACCTATTCAATTCACCATGATACTTAGAGTCCGTTCCTTATAATGTTGCTCGATAATGAAAAGCAAAATCATACAAGCATGCCCATTGGGAACTCACTGAATTCGCATAGAAATTTTGATTCCATTCGTGAAAATTTTTCTATATCCCGAACAGTGCACTTATTACTACTGCAGCCTATTGGGAACTAACCGAATTCACCATGTTACTCAGTATCGGCTCACCAAATTTTTATAAATCTTGAAAAGTACACATATTACAAGAGCAGGCTACTAGGAACTAACTGAATTCACAAAGAAACAGTGTTTCAGTTCGTTAAAACGTTGCTCTATCTTGAATAACAAGCTTATTACATGCGAATCCTATTGGGAACCTACTCAATTCACCATGATACTTGGATTCGGTTCCTTAAAATGTTGTTCGATATTGAAAAGCAAACTCATACAAGCATGTCCCATTGGGTATTCAGTGAATTCGCCTAGAAATTTTGATTCCATTCGTGAAAATTTTTCTATATCCCGAACAGTCCACTTATTACTACTGCGGCCTATTGGGAACTAACCGAATTCACCATGTTACTCAGATTCGGCTAACCAAACTTTTAAAAATCTTTAAAAGTACACATATTACAAGAGCAGGCTACTAGGTACTAACTGAATTCACAAAGAAACAGTGTTTCAGTTCGTTAAAACGTGGCTCTATCTTGAATAACAAGCTTATTACATGCGAATCCTATTGGGAACCTACTCAATTCGCAATGATACTTGGATTCCGTTCCTTAAAATGTTGCTCGATATTGAAAAGCAAACTCATACAAGCATGTCCCATTGGGAACTCACTGAATTCGCCTAGAAATTTTGATTCCATTCGTGAAAATTTTTCTATATCCCGAACAGTCCACTTATTACTACTGTGGCCTATTGGGAACTAACCGAGTTCACCATGTTACTCAGATTCGGCTCACCAAATTTTTATAAATCTTGAAAAGTACACATATTACAAGAGCAGGCTACTATGAACTAACTGAATTCATAAAGAAACAGTGTTTCAGTTCGTTAAAACGTTGCTCTATCTTGAATAACAAGTTTATTACATGCGAATCCTATTGGGAACCTACTCAAATCGCAATGATACTTGGATTCCGTTCCTTAAAATGTTGCTCGATATTGAAAAGCAAACTCATACAAGCATGTCCCATTGGGAACTCACTGAATTCGCCTAGAAATTTTGCTCCATTCGTGAAAATTTTTCTATATCCCGAACAGTCCACTTATTACTACTGCCACCTATTGGGAACTAACCGAATTCACCATGTTACTCAGATTCGGCTCACCAAATTTTTATAAATCTTGAAAAGTACACATATTACAAGAGCAGGCTACTAGGAACTAACTGAATTCACAAAGAAACAGTGTTTCAGTTCGTTAAAACTTTGCTCTATCTTGAATAGCAAGCTTATTACATGCGAATCCTATTGGGAACCTATTCAATTCACCATGATACTTAGAGTCCGTTCCTTATAATGTTGCTCAATAATGAAAAGCAAAATCATACAAGCATGCCCATTGGGAACTCACTGAATTCGCCTAGAAATTTTGATTCCATTCGTGAAAATTTTTCTATATCCCGAACAGTCCACTCATTACTACTGCGGCCTATTGGGAACTAACCAAATTCATCATATTACTCAGATTCGGCTCACCAAATTTTTATAAATCTTTAAAAGAACATATATTACAAGAGCAGGCTACTAGGAACTAACTGAATTCACAAAGAAACAGTGTTTCAGTTCGTTAAAACTTTGCTCTATCTTGAATAACAAGCTTATTACATGCGAATCCTATTGGGAACCTATTCAATTCACCATGATACTTAGAGTCCGTTCCTTATAATGTTGCTCGATAATGAAAAGCAAAATCATACAAGCATGCCCATTGGGAACTCACTGAATTCGCATAGAAATTTTGATTCCATTCGTGAAAATTTTTCTATATCCCGAACAGTGCACTTATTACTACTGCAGCCTATTGGGAACTAATCGAATTCACCATGTTACTCAGTATCGGCTCACCAAATTTTTATAAATCTTGAAAAGTACACATATTACAAGAGCAGGCTACTAGGAACTAACTGAATTCACAAAGAAACAGTGTTTCAGTTCGTTAAAACGTTGCTCTATCTTGAATAACAAGCTTATTACATGCGAATCCTATTGGGAACCTACTCAATTCACCATGATACTTGGATTCGGTTCCTTAAAATGTTGTTCGATATTGAAAAGCAAACTCATACAAGCATGTCCCATTGGGTATTCAGTGAATTCGCCTAGAAATTTTGATTCCATTCGTGAAAATTTTTCTATATCCCGAACAGTCCACTTATTACTACTGCGGCCTATTGGGAACTAACCGAATTCACCATGTTACTCAGATTCGGCTAACCAAACTTTTAAAAATCTTGAAAAGTACACATATTACAAGAGCAGGCTACTAGGAACTAACTGAATTCACAAAGAAACAGTGTTTCAGTTCGTTAAAACGTTGCTCTATCTTGAATATAAAGCTTATTACATGCGAAACCTATTGGGAACCTACTCAATTCGCAATGATACTTGGATTCCGTTCCTTAAAATGTTTCTCGATATTGAAAAGCAAACTCATACAAGCATGTCCCATTGGGAACTCACTGAATTCGCCTAGAAATTTTGATTCCATTCGTGAAAATTTTTCTATATCCCGAACAATCCACTTATTACTATTGCCGCCTATTGGGAACTAACCGAATTCACCATGTTACTCAGATTCGGCTCACCAAATTTTTATAAATCTTGAAAAGTACACATATTACAAGAGCAGGCTACTAGGAACTAACTGAATTCACAAAGAAACAGTGTTTCAGTTCGTTAAAACGTTGCTCAATCTTGAATAACAAGCTTATTACATGCGAATCCTATTGGGAACCTACTCAATTCACCATGATACTTGGATTCCGTTCCTTAAAATGTTGCTCGATAAGGAAAAGCAAACTCATACAAGCATGTCCCATTGGGAACTCACTGAATTCGCCTAGAAATTTTGATTCCATTCGTGAAAATTTTTCTATATTCAAAACAGTCCACCTATTACTACTGCGGCCTATTGGGAACTAACCGAATTCACCAGGTTACTCAGATTCGGCTCACCAAATTTTTATAAATCTTGAAAAGTACACATATTACAAGAGCAGGCTACTAGGAACTAACTGAATTCACAAAGAAACAGTGTTTCAGTTCGTTAAAACTTTGCTCTATCTTGAATAACAAGCTTATTACATGCGAATCCTATTGGGAACCTACTCAATTCACCATGATACTTAGAGTCCGTTCCTTATAATGTTGCTCGATAATGAAAAGCAAAATCATACAAGCATGCCCATTGGGAACTCACTGAATTCGCATAGAAATTTTGATTCCATTCGTGAAAATTTTTCTATATCCCGAACAGTGCACTTATTACTACTGCAGCCTATTGGGAACTAACCGAATTCACCATGTTACTCAGTATCGGCTCACCAAATTTTTATAAATCTTGAAAAGTACACATATTACAAGAGCAGGCTACTAAGAACTAACTGAATTCACAAAGAAACAGTGTTTCAGTTCGTTAAAACGTTGCTCTATCTTGAATAACAAGCTTATTACATGCGAATCCTATTGGGAACCTACTCAATTCACCATGATACTTAGAGTCCGTTCCTTATAATGTTGCTCGATAATGAAAAGCAAAATCATACAAGCATGCCCATTGGGAACTCACTGAATTCGCCTAGAAATTTTGATTCCATTCGTGAAAATTTTTCTATATCCCGAACAGTCCACTCATTACTACTGCGGCCTATTGGGAACTAACCAAATTCATCATATTACTCAGATTCGGCTCACCAAATTTTTATAAATCTTTAAAAGAACATATATTACAAGAGCAGGCTACTAGGAACTAACTGAATTCACAAAGAAACAGTGTTTCAGTTCGTTAAAACTTTGCTCTATCTTGAATAACAAGCTTATTACATGCGAATCCTATTGGGAACCTATTCAATTCACCATGATACTTAGAGTCCGTTCCTTATAATGTTGCTCGATAATGAAAAGCAAAATCATACAAGCATGCCCATTGGGAACTCACTGAATTCGCATAGAAATTTTGATTCCATTCGTGAAAATTTTTCTATATCCCGAACAGTGCACTTATTACTACTGCAGCCTATTGGGAACTAACCGAATTCACCATGTTACTCAGTATCGGCTCACCAAATTTTTATAAATCTTGAAAAGTACACATATTACAAGAGCAGGCTACTAGGAACTAACTGAATTCACAAAGAAACAGTGTTTCAGTTCGTTAAAACGTTGCTCTATCTTGAATAACAAGCTTATTACATGCGAATCCTATTGGGAACCTACTCAATTCACCATGATACTTGGATTCGGTTCCTTAAAATGTTGTTCGATATTGAAAAGCAAACTCATACAAGCATGTCCCATTGGGTATTCAGTGAATTCGCCTAGAAATTTTGATTCCATTCGTGAAATTTTTTCTATATCCCGAACAGTCCACTTATTACTACTGCGGCCTATTGGGAACTAACCGAATTCACCATGTTACTCAGATTCGGCTAACCAAACTTTTAAAAATCTTGAAAAGTACACATATTACAAGAGCAGGCTACTAGGAACTAACTGAATTCACAAAGAAACAGTGTTTCAGTTCGTTAAAACGTTGCTCTATCTTGAATATAAAGCTTATTACATGCGAACCCTATTGGGAACCTACTCAATTCGCAATGATACTTGGATTCCGTTCCTTAAAATGTTTCTCGATATTGAAAAGCAAACTCATACAAGCATGTCCCATTGGGAACTCACTGAATTCGCCTAGAAATTTTGATTCCATTCGTGAAAATTTTTCTATATCCCGAACAATCCACTTATTACTATTGCCGCCTATTGGGAACTAACCGAATTCACCATGTTACTCAGATTCGGCTCACCAAATTTTTATAAATCTTGAAAAGTACACATATTACAAGAGCAGGCTACTAGGAACTAACTGAAATCACAAAGAAACAGTGTTTCAGTTCGTTAAAACGTTGCTCAATCTTGAATAACAAGCTTATTACATGCGAATCCTATTGGGAACCTACTCAATTCACCATGATACTTGGATTCCGTTCCTTAAAATGTTGCTCGATATTGAAAAGCAAACTCATACAAGCATGTCCCATTGGGAACTCACTGAATTCGCCTAGAAATTTTGATTCCATTCGTGAAAATTTTTCTATATTCAAAACAGTCCACCTATTACTACTGCGGCCTATTGGGAACTAACCGAATTCACCAGGTGACTCAGATTCAGCTCACCAAATTTTTATAAATCTTGAAAAGTACACATATTACAAGAGCAGGCTACTAGGAACTAACTGAATTCACAAAGAAACAGTGTTTCAGTTCGTTAAAACTTTGCTCTATCTTGAATAACAAGCTTATTACATGCGAATCCTATTGGGAACCTATTCAATTCACCATGATACTTAGAGTCCGTTCCTTATAATGTTGCTCGATAATGAAAAGCAAAATCATACAAGCATGCCCATTGGGAACTCACTGAATTCGCATAGAAATTTTGATTCCATTCGTGAAAATTTTTCTATATCCCGAACAGTGCACTTATTACTACTGCAGCCTATTGGGAACTAACCGAATTCACCATGTTACTCAGTATCGGCTCACCAAATTTTTATAAATCTTGAAAAGTACACATATTACAAGAGCAGGCTACTAGGAACTAACTGAATTCACAAAGAAACAGTGTTTCAGTTCGTTAAAACGTTGCTCTATCTTGAATAACAAGCTTATTACATGCGAATCCTATTGGGAACCTACTCAATTCACCATGATACTTGGATTCGGTTCCTTAAAATGTTGTTCGATATTGAAAAGCAAACTCATACAAGCATGTCCCATTGGGTATTCAGTGAATTCGCCTAGAAATTTTGATTCCATTCGTGAAAATTTTTCTATATCCCGAACAGTCCACTTATTACTACTGCGGCCTATTGGGAACTAACCGAATTCACCATGTTACTCTGATTCGGCTAACCAAACTTTTAAAAATCTTTAAAAGTACACATATTACAAGAGCAGACTACTAGGAACTAACTGAATTCACAAAGAAACAGTGTTTCAGTTCGTTAAAACGTTGCTCTATCTTGAATATAAAGCTTATTACATGCGAACCCTATTGGGAACCTACTCAATTCGCAATGATACTTGGATTCCGTTCCTTAAAATGTTTCTCGATATTGAAAAGCAAACTCATACAAGCATGTCCCATTGGGAACTCACTGAATTCGCCTAGAAATTTTGATTCCATTCGTGAAAATTTTTCTATATCCCGAACAATCCACTTATTACTATTGCCGCCTATTGGGAACTAACCGAATTCACCATGTTACTCAGATTCGGCTCACCAAATTTTTATAAATCTTGAAAAGTACACATATTACAAGAGCAGGCTACTAGGAACTAACTGAATTCACAAAGAAACAGTGTTTCAGTTCGTTAAAACGTTGCTCTATCTTGAATAACAAGCATATTACCTGCGAATCCTATTGGGAACCTATTCAATTCACCATGATACTTAGAGTCCGTTCCTTAAAATGTTGCTCGATATTGAAAAGCAAACTCATACAAGCATGTCCCATTGGGAACTCACTGAATTCGCCTAGAAATTTTGATTCCATTCGTGAAAATTTTTCTATATTCAAAACAGTCCACCTATTACTACTGCGGCCAATTGGGAACTAACCGAATTCACCAGGTTACTCAGATTCGGCTCACCAAATTTTTATAAATCTTGAAAAGTACACATATTACAAGAGCAGGCTACTAGGAACTAACTGAATTCACAAAGAAACAGTGTTTCAGTTCGTTAAAACTTTGCTCTATCTTGAATAACAAGCTTATTACATGCGAATCCTATTGGGAACCTATTCAATTCACCATGATACTTAGAGTCCGTTCCTTATAATGTTGCTCGATAATGAAAAGCAAAATCATACAAGCATGCCCATTGGGAACTCACTGAATTCGCCTAGAAATTTTGATTCCATTCGTGAAAATTTTTCTATATCCCGAACAGTCCACTTATTACTACTGCGGCCTATTGGGAACTAACCAAATTCATCATATTACTCAGATTCGGCTCACCAAATTTTTATAAATCTTTAAAAGAACACATATTACAAGAGCAGGCTACTAGGAACTAACTGAATTCACAAAGAAACAGTGTTTCAGTTCGTTAAAACTTTGCTCTATCTTGAATAACAAGCTTATTACATGCGAATCCTATTGGGAACCTATTCAATTCACCATGATACTTAGAGTCCGTTCCTTATAATGTTGCTCGATAATGAAAAGCAAAATCATACAAAATGCCCATTGGGAACTCACTGAATTCGCCTAGAAATTTTGATTCCATTCGTGAAAATTTTTCTATATCCCGAACAGTGCACTTATTACTACTGCAGCCTATTGGGAACTAACCGAATTCACCATGTTACTCAGTATCGGCTCACCAAATTTTTATAAATCTTGAAAAGTACACATATTACAAGAGCAGGCTACTAGGAACTAACTGAATTCACAAAGAAACAGTGTTTCAGTTCGTTAAAACGTTGCTCTATCTTGAATAACAAGCTTATTACATGCGAATCCTATTGGGAACCTACTCAATTCACCATGATACTTGGATTCGGTTCCTTAAAATGTTGTTCGATATTGAAAAGCAAACTCATACAAGCATGTCCCATTGGGTATTCAGTGAATTCGCCTAGAAATTTTGATTCCATTCGTGAAAATTTTTCTATATCCCGAACAGTCCACTTATTACTACTGCGGCCTATTGGGAACTAACCGAATTCACCATGTTACTCAGATTCGGCTAACCAAACTTTTAAAAATCTTTAAAAGTACACATATTACAAGAGCAGGCTACTAGGAACTAACTGAATTCACAAAGAAACAGTGTTTCAGTTCGTTAAAACGTTGCTCTATCTTGAATATAAAGCTTATTACATGCGAACCCTATTGGGAACCTACTCAATTCGCAATGATACTTGGATTCCGTTCCTTAAAATGTTTCTCGATATTGAAAAGCAAACTCATACAAGCATGTCCCATTGGGAACTCACTGAATTCGCCTAGAAATTTTGATTCCATTCGTGAAAATTTTTCTATATCCCGAACAATCCCCTTATTACTATTGCCGCCTATTGGGAACTAACCGAATTCACCATGTTACTCAGATTCGGCTCACCAAATTTTTATAAATCTTGAAAAGTACACATATTACAAGAGCAGGCTACTAGGAACTAACTGAATTCACAAAGAAACAGTGTTTCAGTTCGTTAAAACGTTGCTCTATCTTGAATAACAAGCATATTACCTGCGAATCCTATTGGGAACCTATTCAATTCACCATGATACTTAGAGTCCGTTCCTTAAAATGTTGCTCGATATTGAAAAGCAAACTCATACAAGCATGTCCCATTGGGAACTCACTGAATTCGCCTAGAAATTTTGATTCCATTCGTGAAAATTTTTCTATATTCAAAACAGTCCACCTATTACTACTGCGGCCAATTGGGAACTAACCGAATTCACCAGGTTACTCAGATTCGGCTCACCAAATTTTTATAAATCTTGAAAAGTACACATATTACAAGAGCAGGCTACTAGGAACTAACTGAATTCACAAAGAAACAGTGTTTCAGTTCGTTAAAACTTTGCTCTATCTTGAATAACAAGCTTATTACATGCGAATCCTATTGGGAACCTATTCAATTCACCATGAAACTTAGAGTCCGTTCCTTATAATGTTGCTCGATAATGAAAAGCAAAATCATACAAGCATGCCCATTGGGAACTCACTGAATTCGCCTAGAAATTTTGATTCCATTCGTGAAAATTTTTCTATATCCCGAACAGTCCACTTATTACTACTGCGGCCTATTGGGAACTAACCAAATTCATCATATTACTCAGATTCGGCTCACCAAATTTTTATAAATCTTTAAAAGAACACATATTACAAGAGCAGGCTACTAGGAACTAACTGAATTCACAAAGAAACAGTGTTTCAGTTCGTTAAAACTTTGCTCTATCTTGAATAACAAGCTTATTACATGCGAATCCTATTGGGAACCTATTCAATTCACCATGATACTTAGAGTCCGTTCCTTATAATGTTGCTCGATAATGAAAAGCAAAATCATACAAAATGCCCATTGGGAACTCACTGAATTCGCCTAGAAATTTTGATTCCATTCGTGAAAATTTTTCTATATCCCGAACAGTGCACTTATTACTACTGCAGCCTATTGGGAACTAACCGAATTCACCATGTTACTCAGTATCGGCTCACCAAATTTTTATAAATCTTGAAAAGTACACATATTACAAGAGCAGGCTACTAGGAACTAACTGAATTCACAAAGAAACAGTGTTTCAGTTCGTTAAAACGTTGCTCTATCTTGAATAACAAGCTTATTACATGCGAATCCTATTGGGAACCTACTCAATTCACCATGATACTTGGATTCGGTTCCTTAAAATGTTGTTCGATATTGAAAAGCAAACTCATACAAGCATGTCCCATTGGGTATTCAGTGAATTCGCCTAGAAATTTTGATTCCATTCGTGAAAATTTTTCTATATCCCGAACAGTCCACTTATTACTACTGCGGCCTATTGGGAACTAACCGAATTCACCATGTTACTCAGATTCGGCTAACCAAACTTTTAAAAATCTTTAAAAGTACACATATTACAAGAGCAGGCTACTAGGAACTAACTGAATTCACAAAGAAACAGTGTTTCAGTTCGTTAAAACGTTGCTCTATCTTGAATATAAAGCTTATTACATGCGAACCCTATTGGGAACCTACTCAATTCGCAATGATACTTGGATTCCGTTCCTTAAAATGTTTCTCGATATTGAAAAGCAAACTCATACAAGCATGTCCCATTGGGAACTCACTGAATTCGCCTAGAAATTTTGATTCCATTCGTGAAAATTTTTCTATATCCCGAACAATCCCCTTATTACTATTGCCGCCTATTGGGAACTAACCGAATTCACCATGTTACTCAGATTCGGCTCACCAAATTTTTATAAATCTTGAAAAGTACACATATTACAAGAGCAGGCTACTAGGAACTAACTGAATTCACAAAGAAACAGTGTTTCAGTTCGTTAAAACGTTGCTCTATCTTGAATAACAAGCTTATTACATGCGAATCCTATTGGGAACCTACTCAATTCACCATGATACTTGGATTCCGTTCCTTAAAATGTTGCTCGATATTGAAAAGCAAACTCATACAAGCATGTCCCATTGGGAACTCACTGAATTCGCCTAGAAATTTAGATTCCATTCGTGAAAATTTTTCTATATTCAAAACAGTCCACCTATTACTACTGCGGCCTATTGGGAACTAATCGAATTCACCAGGTTACTCAGAATCGGCTCACCAAATTTTTATAAATCTTGAAAAGTACACATATTACAAGAGCAGGCTACTAGGAACTAACTGAATTCACAAAGAAACAGTGTTTCAGTTCGTTAAAACGTTGCTCTATCTTGAATAACAAGCTTATTACATGCGAATCCTATTGGGAACCTACTCAATTCGCAATGATACTTGGATTCCGTTCCTTAAAATGTTGCTCGATATTGAAAGGCTAACTCATACAAGCATGTCCCATTGGGAACTCACTGAATTCGCCTAGAAATTTTGATTCCATTCGTGAAAATTTTTCTATATCCCGAACAGTCCACTTATTACTACTGCGGCCTATTGGGAACTAACCGAGTTCACCATGTTACTCAGATTCGGCTAACCAAACTTTTAAAAATCTCTAAAAGTACACATATTACAAGAGCAGGCTACTTGGAACTAACTGAATTCACAAAGAAACAGTGTTTCAGTTCGTTAAAACGTTGCTCTATCTTGAATAACAAGCTTATTACATGCGAACCCTATTGGGAACCTACTCAATTCGCAATGATACTTGGATTCCGTTCCTTAAAATGTTGCTTGATATTGAAAAGCAAACTCATACAAGCATGTCCCATTGGGAACTCACTGAATTCGCCTAAAAATTTTGATTCCCTTCGTGAAAATTTTTCTATATCCAAAACAGTCCACCTATTACTACTGCCGCCTATTGGGAACTAACCGAATTCACAATGTTACTCAGATTCGGCTTACCAAATTTTTATAAATCTTGAAAAGTACACATATTACAAGAGCAGGCTACTAGGAACTAACTGAATTCACAAAGAAACAGTGTTTCAGTTCTTTAAAATGTTGCTCTATCTTGAATAACAAGCTTATTACATGCGAATCCTATTGGGAACCTACTCAATTCGCAATCATACTTGGATTCCGTTCCTTCAAATGTTGCTCGATATTGAAAAGCAAACTCATACAAGCATGTCCCATTGGGAACTCACTGAATTCGCCTAGAAATTTTGATTCCATTCGTGAAAATTTTTCTATATCCCGAACAGTCCACTTATTACTACTGCGGCCTATTGGGAACTAACCGAATTCACAATGTTACGCAGATTCGGCTCACCAAATTTTTATAAATCTTGAAAAGTACACATATTACAAGAGCAGGCTACTAGGAACTAACTGAATTCACAAAGAAACAGTGTTTCAGTTCGTTAAAACGTTGCTCTATCTTGAATAACAAGCTTATTACATGCGAATCCTATTGGGAACCTACTCAATTCGCAATGATACTTGGATTCCGTTCCTTAAAATGTTGCTCGATATTGAAAGGCAAACTCATACAAGCATGTCCCATTGGGAACTCACTGAATTCGCCTCGAAATTTTGCTTCCATTCGTGAAAATTTTCTATATCCCGAACAGTCCACTTATTACTACTGCGGCCTATTGGGAACTAACCGAATTCACCATGTTACTCAGATTCGGCTAACCAAATTTTAAAAATCTCTAAAAGTACACATATTACAAGAGCAGACTACTAGGAACTAACTGAATTCACAAAGAAACAGTGTATCAGTTCGTTAAAACGTTGCTCTATCTTGAATAACAAGCTTATTACATGCGAACCCTATTGGGAACCTACTCAATTCGCAATGATACTTGGATTCCGTTCCTTAAAATGTTGCTCGATATTGAAAAGCAAACTCATACAAGCATGTCCCATTGGGAACTCACTGAATTCGCCTAAAAATTTTGATTCCATTCGTGAAAATTTTTCTATATCCCGAACAATCCACTTATTACTACTGCCGCCTATTGGGAACTAACCGAATTCACCATGTTACTCAGATTCGGCTCACCAAATTTTTATAAATCTTGAAAAGTACACATATTACAAGAGCAGGCTACTAGGAACTAACTGAATTCACAAAGAAACAGTGTTTCAGTTCGTTAAAACGTTGCTCTATCTTGAATAACAAGCTTATTACATGCGAATCCTATTGGGAACCTACTCAATTCACCATGTTACTTGGATTCCGTTCCTTAAAATGTTGCTCGATATTGAAAAGCAAACTCATACAAGCATGTCCCATTGGGAACTCACTGAATTCTCTAGAAATTTTGATTCCATTCGTGAAAATTTTTCTATATCCCGAACAGTCCACTTATTACTACTGCGGCCTATTGGGAACTAACCGAGTTCACCATGTTACTCAGATTCAGCTCACCAAATTTTTATAAATCTTGAAAAGTACACATATTACAAGAGCAGGCTACTAGGAACTAACTGAATTCACAAAGAAACAGTGTTTAGTTCGTTAAAACGTTACTCTATCTTGAATAACAAGCTTATTACATGCGAATCCTATTGGGAACCTACTCAATTCGCAATGATACTTGGATTCCGTTCCTTAAAATGTTGCTCGATATTGAAAAGCAAACTCATACAAGCATGTCCCATTGGGAACTCACTGAATTCGCCTAGAAATTTTGATTCCATTCGTGAAAATTTTTCTATATCCAAAACAGTCCACCTATTACTACTGCCGCCTATTGGGAACTAACCGAATTCACAATGTTACTCAGATTCGGCTCACCAAATTTTTATAAATCTTGAAAAGTACACATATTACAAGAGCAGGCTACTAGGAACTAACTGAATTCACAAAGAAACAGTGTTTCAGTTCGTTAAAATGTTGCTCTATCTTGAATAACAAGCTTATTACATGCGAATCCTATTGGGAACCTACTCAATTCGCAATGATACTTGGATTCCGTTCCTTAAAATGTTGCTCGATATTGAAAAGCAAACTCATACAAGCATGTCCCATTGGGAACTCACTGAATTCGCCTAGAAATTTTGATTCCATTCGTGAAAATTTTTCTATATCCCGAACAGTCCACTTATTACTACTGCGGCCTATTGGGAACTAACCGAATTCACAATGTTACTCAGATTCGGCTCACCAAATTTTTATAAATCTTGAAAAGTACACATATTACAAGAGCAGGCTACTAGGAACTAACTGAATTCACAAAGAAACAGTGTTTCAGTTCGTTAAAACGTTGCTCTATCTTGAATAACAAGCTTATTACATGCGAATCCTATTGGGAACCTACTCAATTCACCATGTTACTTGGATTCCGTTCCTTAAAATGTTGCTCGATATTGAAAAGCAAACTCATACAAGCATGTCCCATTGGGAACTCACTGAATTCGCCTAGAAATTTTGATTCCATTCGTGAAAATTTTTCTATATCCAAAACAGTCCACCTATTACTACTGCGGCCTATTGGGAACTAACCGAATTCACAATGTTACTCAGATTCGGCTCACCAAATTTTTATAAATCTTGAAAAGTACACATATTACAAGAGCAGGCTACTAGGAACTAACTGAATTCACAAAGAAACAGTGTTTCAGTTCGTTAAAACGTTGCTCTATCTTGAATAACAACCTTATTACATGCGAACCCTATTGGGAACCTACTCAATTCACAATGATACTTGGATTCCGTTCCTTAAAATGTTGCTCGATATTGAAAAGCAAACTCATACAAGCATGTCCCATTGGGAACTCACTGAATTCGCCTAAAAATTTTGATTCCATTCGTGAAAATTTTTCTATATCCCGAACAATCCACTTATTACTAATGCTGTCTATTGGGAACTAACCGAATTCACCATGTTACTCAGATTCGGCTCATCAAATTTTTATAAATCTTGAAAAGTACACATATTACAAGAGCAGGCTACTAGGAACTAACTGAATTCACAAAGAAACAGTGTTTCAGTTCGTTAAAACGTTGCTCTATCTTGAATAACAAGCTTATTACATGCGAATCCTATTGGGAACCTACTCAATTCACCATGATACTTTGATTCCGTTCCTTAAAATGTTGCTCGATATTGAAAAGCAAACTCATACAAGCATGTCCCATTGGGAACTCAGTGAATTCGCCTAGAAATTTTGATTCCATTCGTGAAAATTTTTCTATATACCGAATAGTCCACTTATTACTACTGCGGCCTATTGGGATCTAACCGAATTCACCATGTTACTCAGATTCGGCTCACCAAATTTTTATAAATCTTTAAAAGTACACATATTACAAGAGCAGGCTACTAGGAACTAACTGAATTCACAAAGAAACAGTGTTTCAGTTCGTTAAAACGTTGCTCTATCTTGAATAACAAGCTTATTACATGCGAATCCTATTGGGAACCTACTCAATTCGCAATGATACTTGGATTTCGTTCCTTAAAATGTTGCTCGATATTGAAAAGCAAACTCATACAAGCATGTCCCATTGGGAACTCACTGAATTCGCCTCGAAATTTTGATTCCATTCGTGAAAATTTTCTATATCCCGAATAGTCCACTTATTACTACTGCGGCCTATTGGGAACTAACCGAATTCACCATGTTACTCAGATTCGGCTAACCAAACTTTTAAAAATCTCTAAAAGTACACATATTACAAGAGCAGGCTACTAGGAACTAACTGAATTCACAAAGAAACAGTGTTTCAGTTCGTTAAAACATTGCTCTATCTTGAATAACAAGCTTATTACATGCGAATCCTATTGGGAACCTACTCAATTCGCAATGATACTTGGATTCCGTTCCTTAAAATGTTGCTCGATATTGAAAAGCAAACTCATACAAGCATGTCCCCTTGGGAACTCACTGAATTCGCCTCGAAATTTTGCTTCCATTCGTGAAAATTTTCTATATCCCGAACAGTCCACTTATTACTACTGCGGCCTATTGGGAACTAACCGAATTCACCATGTTACTCAGATTCGGCTAACCAAACTTTTAAAAATCTCTAAAAGTACACATATTACAAGAGCAGACTACTAGGAACTAACTGAATTCACAAAGAAACAGTGTTTCAGTTCGTTAAAACGTTGCTCTATCTTGAATAACAAGCTTATTACATGCGAACCCTATTGGGAACCTACTCAATTCGCAATGATACTTGGATTCCGTTCCTTAAAATGTTGCTCGATATTGAAAAGCAAACTCATACAAGCATGTCCCATTGGGAACTCACTGAATTCGCCTAAAAATTTTGATTCCATTCGTGAAAATTTTTCTATATCCCGAACAATCCACTTATTACTACTGCCGCCTATTGGGAACTAACCGAATTCACCATGTTACTCAGATTCGGCTCACCAAATTTTTATAAATCTTGAAAAGTACACATATTACAAGAGCAGGCTACTAGGAACTAACTGAATTCACAAAGAAACAGTGTTTCAGTTCGTTAAAACGTTGCTCTATCTTGAATAACAAGCTTATTACATGCGAATCCTATTGGGAACCTACTCAATTCACCATGTTACTTGGATTCCGTTCCTTAAAATGTTGCTCGATATTGAAAAGCAAACTCATACAAGCATGTCCCATTGGGAACTCACTGAATTCGCCTAGAAATTTTGATTCCATTCGTGAAAATTTTTCTATATCCAAAACAGTCCACCTATTACTACTGCCGCCTATTGGGAACTAACCGAATTCACAATGTTACTCAGATTCGGCTACCCAATTTTTATAAATCTTGAAAAGTACACATATTACAAGAGCAGGCTACTAGGAACTAACTGAATTCACAAAGAAACAGTGTTTCAGTTCGTTAAAACGTTGCTCTATCTTGAATAACAAGCTTATTACATGCGAATCCTATTGGGAACCTACTCAATTCGCAATGATACTTGGATTCCGTTCCTTAAAATGTTGCTCGATATTGAAAAGCAAACTCATACAAGCATGTCCCATTGGGAACTCACTGAATTCGCCTAGAAATTTTGATTCCATTCGTGAAAATTTTTCTATATCCCGAACAGTCCACTTATTACTACTGTGGCCTATTGGGAACTAACCGAATTCACCATGTTACTCAGATTCGGCTCACCAAATTTTTATAAATCTTTAAAAGTACACATATTACAAGAGCAGGCTACTAGGAACTAACTGAATTCACAAAGAAACAGTGTTTCAGTTCGTTAAAACGTTGCTCTATCTTGAATAACAAGCTTATTACATGCGAATCCTATTGGGAACCTACTCAATTTGCAATGATACTTGGATTCCGTTCCTTAAAATGTTGCTCGATATTGAAAAGCAAACTCATACAAGCATGTCCCATTGGGAACTCACTGAATTCTCTAGAAATTTTGATTCCATTCGTGAAAATTTTTCTATATCCCGAACAGTCCACTTATTACTACTGCGGCCTATTGGGAACTAACCGAGTTCACCATGTTACTCAGATTCAGCTCACCAAATTTTTATAAATCTTGAAAAGTACACATATTACAAGAGCAGGCTACTAGGAACTAACTGAATTCACAAAGAAACAGTGTTTTAGTTCGTTAAAACGTTACTCTATCTTGAATAACAAGCTTATTACATGCGAATCCTATTGGGAACCTACTCAATTCGCAATGATACTTGGATTCCGTTCCTTAAAATGTTGCTCGATATTGAAAAGCAAACTCATACAAGCATGTCCCATTGGGAACTCACTGAATTCGCCTAGAAATTTTGATTCCATTCGTGAAAATTTTTCTATATCCAAAACAGTCCACCTATTACTACTGCCGCCTATTGGGAACTAACCGAATTCACAATGTTACTCAGATTCGGCTCACCAAATTTTTATAAATCTTGAAAAGTACACATATTACAAGAGCAGGCTACTAGGAACTAACTGAATTCACAAAGAAACAGTGTTTCAGTTCGTTAAAATGTTGCTCTATCTTGAATAACAAGCTTATTACATGCGAATCCTATTGGGAACCTACTCAATTCGCAATGATACTTGGATTCCGTTCCTTAAAATGTTGCTCGATATTGAAAAGCAAACTCATACAAGCATGTCCCATTGGGAACTCACTGAATTCGCCTAGAAATTTTGATTCCATTCCTGAAAATTTTTCTATATCCCGAACAGTCCACTTATTACTACTGCGGCCTATTGGGAACTAACCGAATTCACAATGTTACTCAGATTCGGCTCACCAAATTTTTATAAATCTTGAAAAGTACACATATTACAAGAGCAGGCTACTAGGAACTAACTGAATTCACTAAGAAACAGTGTTTCAGTTCGTTAAAACGTTGCTCTATCTTGAATAACAACTTATTACATGCGAATCCTATTGGGAACCTACTCAATTCACCATGTTACTTGGATTCCGTTCCTTAAAATGTTGCTCGATATTGAAAAGCAAACTCATACAAGCATGTCCCATTGGGAAGTCACTGAATTCGCCTAGAAATTTTGATTCCATTCGTGAAAATTTTTCTATATCCAAACAGTCCACCTATTACTACTGCGGCCTATTGGGAACTAACCGAATTCACAATGTTACTCAGATTCGGCTCACCAAATTTTTATAAATCTTGAAAAGTACACATATTACAAGAGCAGGCTACTAGGAACTAACTGAATTCACAAAGAAACAGTGTTTCAGTTCGTTAAAACGTTGCTCTATCTTGAATAACAACCTTATTACATGCGAACCCTATTGGGAACCTACTCAATTCACAATGATACTTGGATTCCGTTCCTTAAAATGTTGCTCGATATTGAAAAGCAAACTCATACAAGCATGTCCCATTGGGAACTCACTGAATTCGCCTCGAAATTTTGCTTCCATTCGTGAAAATTTTCTATATCCCGAACAGTCCACTTATTACTACTGCGGCCTATTG
This sequence comes from Rattus norvegicus, assembly GCF_021556685.1. Taxonomy (NCBI): domain Eukaryota; kingdom Metazoa; phylum Chordata; class Mammalia; order Rodentia; family Muridae; genus Rattus; species Rattus norvegicus. Next base: position 50,574,238 of record NC_141547.1, on the reverse strand, counting down.
GGAACTAACCGAATTCACCATGTTACTCAGATTCGGCTAACCAAACTTTTAAAAATCTCTAAAAGTACACATATTACAAGAGCAGGCTACTAGGAACTAACTGAATTCACAAAGAAACAGTGTTTCAGTTCGTTAAAACGTTGCTCTATCTTGAATAACAAGCTTATTACATGCGAATCCTATTGGGAACCTACTCAATTCGCAATGATACTTGGATTCCGTTCCTTAAAATGTTGCTCGATATTGAAAAGCAAACTCATACAAGCATGTCCCATTGGGAACTCACTGAATTCGCCTCGAAATTTTGATTCCATTTGTGAAAATTTTCTATATCCCGAATAGTCCACTTATTACTACTGCGGCCTATTGGGAACTAACCGAATTCACCATGTTACTCAGATTCGGCTAACCAAACTTTTAAAAATCTTTAAAAGTACACATATTACAAGAGCAGGCTACTAGGAACTAACTGAATTCACAAAGAAACAGTGTTTCAGTTCGTTAAAACGTTGCTCTATCTTGAATAACAAGCTTATTACATGCGAATTCTATTGGGAACCTACTCAATTCGCAATGATACTTGGATTTCGTTACTTAAAATGTTGCTCGATATTGAAAAGCAAACTCATACAAGCATGTCCCTTGGGAACTCACTGAATTCTCTAGAAATTTTGATTCCATTCGTGAAAATTTTTCTATATCCCGAACAGTCCACTTATTACTACTGCGGCCTATTGGGAACTAACCGAGTTCACCATGTTACTCAGATTCAGCTCACCAAATTTTTATAAATCTTGAAAAGTACACATATTACAAGAGCAGGCTACTAGGAACTAACTGAATTCACAAAGAAACAGTGTTTCAGTTCGTTAAAACGTTGCCTTATCTTGAATAACAAGCTTATTACATGCGAATCCTATTGGGAACCTACTCAATTCGCAATGATACTTGGATTCCGTTCCTTAAAATGTTGCTCGATATTGAAAAGCAAACTCATACAAGCATGTCCCATTGGGAACTCACTGAATTCGCCTAGAAATTTTGATTCCATTCGTGAAAATTTTTCTATATCCAAAACAGTCCACCTATTACTACTGCCGCCTATTGGGAACTAACCGAATTCACAATGTTACTCAGATTCGGCTAACCAAATTTTTATAAATCTTGAAAAGTACACATATTACAAGAGCAGGCTACTAGGAACTAACTGAATTCACAAAGAAACAGTGTTTCAGTTCGTTAAAATGTTGCTCTATCTTGAATAACAAGCTTATTACATGCGAATCCTATTGGGAACCTACTCAATTCGCAATGATACTTGGATTCCGTTCCTTAAAATGTTGCTCGATATTGAAAAGCAAACTCATACAAGCATGTCCCATTGGGAACTCACTGAATTCGCCTAGAAATTTTGATTCCATTCGTGAAAATTTTTCTATATCCCGAACAGTCCACTTATTACTACTGTGGCCTATTGGGAACTAACCGAATTCACCATGTTACTCAGATTCGGCTCACCAAATTTTTATAAATCTTTAAAAGTACACATATTACAAGAGCAGGCTACTAGGAACTAACTGAATTCACAAAGAAACAGTGTTTCAGTTCGTTAAAACGTTGCTCTATCTTGAATAACAAGCTTATTACATGCGAATCCTATTGGGAACCTACTCAATTTGCAATGATACTTGGATTCCGTTCCTTAAAATGTTGCTCGATATTGAAAAGCAAACTCATACAAGCATGTCCCATTGGGAACTCACTGAATTCTCTAGAAATTTTGATTCCATTCGTGAAAATTTTTCTATATCCCGAACAGTCCACTTATTACTACTGCGGCCTATTGGGAACTAACCGAGTTCACCATGTTACTCAGATTCAGCTCACCAAATTTTTATAAATCTTGAAAAGTACACATATTACAAGAGCAGGCTACTAGGAACTAACTGAATTCACAAAGAAACAGTGTTTTAGTTCGTTAAAACGTTACTCTATCTTGAATAACAAGCTTATTACATGCGAATCCTATTGGGAACCTACTCAATTCGCAATGATACTTGGATTCCGTTCCTTAAAATGTTGCTCGATATTGAAAAGCAAACTCATACAAGCATGTCCCATTGGGAACTCACTGAATTCGCCTAGAAATTTTGATTCCATTCGTGAAAATTTTTCTATATCCAAAACAGTCCACCTATTACTACTGCCGCCTATTGGGAACTAACCGAATTCACCATGTTACTCAGATTCGGCTCACCAAATTTTTATAAATCTTGAAAAGTACACATATTACAAGAGCAGGCTACTAGGAACTAACTGAATTCACAAAGAAACAGTGTTTCAGTTCGTTAAAATGTTGCTCTATCTTGAATAACAAGCTTATTACATGCGAATCCTATTGGGAACCTACTCAATTCGCAATGATACTTGGATTCCGTTCCTTAAAATGTTGCTCGATATTGAAAAGCAAACTCATACAAGCATGTCCCATTGGGAACTCACTGAATTCGCCTAGAAATTTTGATTCCATTCCTGAAAATTTTTCTATATCCCGAACAGTCCACTTATTACTACTGCGGCCTATTGGGAACTAACCGAATTCACCATGTTACTCAGATTCGGCTCACCAAATTTTTATAAATCTTGAAAAGTACACATATTACAAGAGCAGGCTACTAGGAACTAACTGAATTCACAAAGAAACAGTGTTTCAGTTCGTTAAAACGTTGCTCTATCTTGAATAACAACTTATTACATGCGAATCCTATTGGGAACCTACTCAATTCACCATGTTACTTGGATTCCGTTCCTTAAAATGTTGCTCGATATTGAAAAGCAAACTCATACAAGCATGTCCCATTGGGAACTCACTGAATTCGCCTAGAAATTTTGATTCCATTCGTGAAAATTTTTCTATATCCAAACAGTCCACCTATTACTACTGCGGCCTATTGGGAACTAACCGAATTCACAAGGTTACTCAGATTCGGCTCACCAAATTTTTATAAATCTTGAAAAGTACACATATTACAAGAGCAGGCTACTAGGAACTAACTAAATTCACAAAGAAACAGTGTTTCAGTTCGTTAAAACGTTGCTCTATCTTGAATAACAACCTTATTACATGCGAACCCTATTGGGAACCTACTCAATTCACAATGATACTTGGATTCCGTTCCTTAAAATGTTGCTCGATATTGAAAAGCAAACTCATACAAGCATGTCCCATTGGGAACTCACTGAATTCGCCTAAAAATTTTGATTCCATTCGTGAAAATTTTTCTATATCCCAAACAATCCACTTATTACTAATGCTGTCTATTGGGAACTAACCGAATTCACCATGTTACTCAGATTCGGCTCATCAAATTTTTATAAATCTTGAAAAGTACACATATTACAAGAGCAGGCTACTAGGAACTAACTGAATTCACAAAGAAACAGTGTTTCAGTTCGTTAAAACGTTGCTCTATCTTGAATAACAAGCTTATTACATGCGAATCCTATTGGGAACCTACTCAATTCGCAATGATACTTGGATTCCGTTCCTTAAAATGTTGCTCGATATTGAAAAGCAAACTCATACAAGCATGTCCCATTGGGAACTCACTGAATTCGCCTCGAAATTTTGATTCCATTTGTGAAAATTTTCTATATCCCGAATAGTCCACTTATTACTACTGCGGCCTATTGGGAACTAACCGAATTCACCATGTTACTCAGATTCGGCTAACCAAACTTTTAAAAATCTTTAAAAGTACACATATTACAAGAGCAGGCTACTAGGAACTAACTGAATTCACAAAGAAACAGTGTTTCAGTTCGTTAAAACGTTGCTCTATCTTGAATAACAAGCTTATTACATGCGAATTCTATTGGGAACCTACTCAATTCGCAATGATACTTGGATTTCGTTACTTAAAATGTTGCTCGATATTGAAAAGCAAACTCATACAAGCATGTCCCTTGGGAACTCACTGAATTCTCTAGAAATTTTGATTCCATTCGTGAAAATTTTTCTATATCCCGAACAGTCCACTTATTACTACTGCGGCCTATTGGGAACTAACCGAGTTCACCATGTTACTCAGATTCAGCTCACCAAATTTTTATAAATCTTGAAAAGTACACATATTACAAGAGCAGGCTACTAGGAACTAACTGAATTCACAAAGAAACAGTGTTTCAGTTCGTTAAAACGTTGCCTTATCTTGAATAACAAGCTTATTACATGCGAATCCTATTGGGAACCTACTCAATTCGCAATGATACTTGGATTCCGTTCCTTAAAATGTTGCTCGATATTGAAAAGCAAACTCATACAAGCATGTCCCATTGGGAACTCACTGAATTCGCCTAGAAATTTTGATTCCATTCGTGAAAATTTTTCTATATCCAAAACAGTCCACCTATTACTACTGCCGCCTATTGGGAACTAACCGAATTCACAATGTTACTCAGATTCGGCTCACCAAATTTTTATAAATCTTGAAAAGTACACATATTACAAGAGCAGGCTACTAGGAACTAACTGAATTCACAAAGAAACAGTGTTTCAGTTCGTTAAAACGTTGCTCTATCTTGAATAACAAGCTTATTACATGCGAATCCTATTGGGAACCTACTCAATTCACCATGTTACTTGGATTCCGTTCCTTAAAATGTTGCTCGATATTGAAAAGCAAACTCATACAAGCATGTCCCATTGGGAACTCACTGAATTCGCCTAGAAATTTTGATTCCATTCGTGAAAATTTTTCTATATCCAAAACAGTCCACCTATTACTACTGCCGCCTATTGGGAACTAACCGAATTCACAATGTTACTCAGATTCGGCTCACCAAATTTTTATAAATCTTGAAAAGTACACATATTACAAGAGCAGGCTACTAGGAACTAACTGAATTCACAAAGAAACAGTGTTTCAGTTCGTTAAAATGTTGCTCTATCTTGAATAACAAGCTTATTACATGCGAATCCTATTGGGAACCTACTCAATTCGCAATGATACTTGGATTCCGTTCCTTAAAATGTTGCTCGATATTGAAAAGCAAACTCATACAAGCATGTCCCATTGGGAACTCACTGAATTCGCCTAGAAATTTTGATTCCATTCGTGAAAATTTTTCTATATACCGAACAGTCCACTTATTACTACTGCGGCCTATTGGGAACTAACCGAATTCACCATGTTACTCAGATTCGGCTCACCAAATTTTTATAAATCTTTAAAAGTACACATATTACAAGAGCAGGCTACTAGGAACTAACTGAATTCACAAAGAAACAGTGTTTCAGTTCGTTAAAACGTTGCTCTATCTTGAATAACAAGCTTATTACATGCGAATCCTATTGGGAACCTACTCAATTCGCAATGATACTTGGATTCCGTTCCTTAAAATGTTGCTCGATATTGAAAAGCAAACTCATACAAGCATGTCCCATTGGGAACTCACTGAATTCTCTAGAAATTTTGATTCCATTCGTGAAAATTTTTCTATATCCCGAACAGTCCACTTATTACTACTGCGGCCTATTGGGAACTAACCGAGTTCACCATGTTACTCAGATTCAGCTCACCAAATTTTTATAAATCTTTAAAAGTACACATATTACAAGAGCAGGCTACTAGGAACTAACTGAATTCACAAAGAAACAGTGTTTCAGTTCGTTAAAACGTTGCTCTATCTTGAATAACAAGCTTATTACATGCGAATCCTATTGGGAACCTACTCAATTCGCAATGATACTTGGATTCCGTTCCTTAAAATGTTGCTCGATATTGAAAAGCAAACTCATACAAGCATGTCCCATTGGGAACTCACTGAATTCGCCTAGAAATTTTGATTCCATTCGTGTAAATTTTTCTATATCCCGAACAGTCCACTTATTACTACTGAGGCCTATTGGGAACTAACCGAATTCACAATGTTACTCAGATTCGGCTCACCAAATTTTTATAAATCTTGAAAAGTACACATATTACAAGAGCAGGCTACTAGGAACTAACTGAATTCACAAAGAAACAGTGTTTCAGTTCGTTAAAACGTTGCTCTATCTTGAATAACAAGCTTATTACATGCGAATCCTATTGGGAACCTACTCAATTCGCAATGATACTTGGATTCCGTTCCTTAAAATGTTGCTCGATATTGAAAAGCAAACTCATACAAGCATGTCCCATTGGGAACTCACTGAATTCTCTAGAAATTTTGATTCCATTCGTGAAAATTTTTCTATATCCCGAACAGTCCACTTATTACTACTGCGGCCTATTGGGAACTAACCGAGTTCACCATGTTACTCAGATTCAGCTCACCAAATTTTTATAAATCTTGAAAAGTACACATATAACAAGAGCAGGCTACTAGGAACTAACTGAATTCACAAAGAAACAGTGTTTCAGTTCGTTAAAACGTTGCTCTATCTTGAATAACAAGCTTATTACATGCGAATCCTATTGGGAACCTACTCAATTCGCAATGATACTTGGATTCCGTTCCTTAAAATGTTGCTCGATATTGAAAAGCAAACTCATACAAGCATGTCCCATTGGGAACTCACTGAATTCGCCTAGAAATTTTGATTCCATTCGTGAAAATTTTTCTATATCCAAAAGAGTCCACCTATTACTACTGCCGCCTATTGGGAACTAACCGAATTCACAATGTTACTCAGATTCGGCTCACCAAATTTTTATAAATCTTGAAAAGTACACATATTACAAGAGCAGGCTACTAGGAACTAACTGAATTCACAAAGAAACAGTGTTTCAGTTCGTTAAAACGTTGCTCTATCTTGAATAACAAGCTTATTACATGCGAATCCTATTGGGAACCTACTCAATTCGCAATGATACTTGGATTCCGTTCCTTAAAATGTTGCTCGATATTGAAAGGCAAACTCATACAAGCATGTCCCCTTGGGAACTCACTGAATTCGCCTCGAAATTTTGCTTCCATTCGTGAAAATTTTCTATATCCCGAACAGTCCACTTATTACTACTGCGGCCTATTGGGAACTAACCGAATTCACCATGTTACTCAGATTCGGCTAACCAAACTTTTAAAAATCTCTAAAAGTACACATATTACAAGAGCAGGCTACTAGGAACTAACTGAATTCACAAAGAAACAGTGTTTCAGTTCGTTAAAACGTTGCTCTATCTTGAATAACAAGCTTATTACATGCGAACCCTATTGGGAACCTACTCAATTCGCAATGATACTTGGATTCCGTTCCTTAAAATGTTGCTCGATATTGAAAAGCAAACTCATACAAGCATGTCCCATTGGGAACTCACTGAATTCGCCTAGAAATTTTGATTCCATTCGTGAAAATTTTTCTATATCCCGAACAATCCACTTATTACTACTGCCGGCTATTGGGAACTAACCGAATTCACCATGTTACTCAGATTCGGCTCACCAAATTTTTATAAATCTTTAAAAGTACACATATTACAAGAGCAGGCTACTAGGAACTAACTGAATTCACAAAGAAACAGTGTTTCAGTTCGTTAAAACGTTGCTCTATCTTGAATAACAAGCTTATTACATGCGAATCCTATTGGGAACCTACTCAATTCACCATGTTTCTTGGATTCCGTTCCTTAAAATGTTGCTCGATATTGAAAAGCAAACTCATACAAGCATGTCCCATTGGGAACTCACTGAATTCGCCTAGAAATTTTGATTCCATTCGTGAAAATTTTTCTATATCCAAAACAGTCCACCTATTACTACTGCCGCCTATTGGGAACTAACCGAATTCACAATGTTACTCAGATTCGGCTCACCAAATTTTTATAAATCTTGAAAAGTACACATATTACAAGAGCAGGCTACTAGGAACTAACTGAATTCACAAAGAAACAGTGTTTCAGTTCGTTAAAATGTTGCTCTATCTTGAATAACAAGCTTATTACATGCGAATCCTATTGGGAACCTACTCAATTCGCAATGATACTTGGATTCCGTTCCTTAAAATGTTGCTCGATATTGAAAAGCAAACTCATACAAGCATGTCCCATTGGGAACTCACTGAATTCGCCTAGAAATTTTGATTCCATTCGTGAAAATTTTTCTATATACCGAACAGTCCACTTATTACTACTGCGGCCTATTGGGAAGTAACCGAATTCACCATGTTACTCAGATTCGGCTCACCAAATTATTATAAATCTTTAAAAGTACACATATTACAAGAGCAGGCTACTAGGAACTAACTGAATTCACAAAGAAACAGTGTTTCAGTTCGTTTAAACGTTGCTCTATCTTGAATAACAAGCTTATTACATGCGAATCCTATTGGGAACCTACTCAATTCGCAATGATACTTGGATTCCGTTCCTTAAAATGTTGCTCGATATTGAAAAGCAAACTCATACAAGCATGTCCCATTGGGAACTCACTGAATTCTCTAGAAATTTTGATTCCATTCGTGAAAATTTTTCTATATCCCGAACAGTCCACTTATTACTACTGCGGCCTATTGGGAACTAACCGAGTTCACCATGTTACTCAGATTCAGCTCACCAAATTTTTATAAATCTTTAAAAGTACACATATTACAAGAGCAGGCTACTAGGAACTAACTGAATTCACAAAGAAACAGTGTTTCAATTCGTTAAAACGTTGCTCTATCTTGAATAACAAGCTTATTACATGCGAATCCTATTGGGAACCTACTCAATTCGCAATGATACTTGGATTCCGTTCCTTAAAATGTTGCTCGATATTGAAAAGCAAACTCATACAAGCATGTCCCATTGGGAACTCACTGAATTCGCCTAGAAATTTTGATTCCATTCGTGTAAATTTTTCTATATCCAAAACAGTCCACCTATTACTACTGCCGCCTATTGGGAACTAACCGAATTCACAATGTTACTCAGATTCGGCTCACCAAATTTTTATAAATCATGAAAAGTACACATATTACAAGAGCAGGCTACTAGGAACTAACTGAATTCACAAAGAAACAGTGTTTCAGTTCGTTAAAATGTTGCTCTATCTTGAATAACAAGCTTATTACATGCGAATCCTATTGGGAACCTACTCAATTCGCAATGATACTTGGATTCCGTTCCCTAAAATGTTGCTCGATATTGAAAAGCAAACTCATACAAGCATGTCCCATTGGGAACTCACTGAATTCGCCTAGAAATTTTTATTCCATTCGTGAAAATTTTTCTATATCCCGAACTGTCCACTTATTACTACTGCGGCCTATTGGGAACTAACCGAATTCACAATGTTACTCAGATTCGGCTCACCAAATTTTTATAAATCTTGAAAAGTACACATATTACAAGAGCAGGCTACTAGGAACTAACTGAATTCACAAAGAAACAGTGTTTCAGTTCGTTAAAACGTTGCTCTATCTTGAATAACAAGCTTATTACATGCGAATCCTATTGGGAACCTACTCAATTCGCAATGATACTTGGATTCCGTTCCTTAAAATGTTGCTCGATATTGAAAAGCAAACTCATACAAGCATATCCCATTGGGAACTCACTGAATTCGCCTCGAAATTTTGCTTCCATTCGTGAAAATTTTCTATATCCCGAACAGTCCACTTATTACTACTGCGGCCTATTGGGAACTAACCGAATTCACCCTGTTACTCAGATTCGGCTAACCAAACTTTTAAAAATCTCCAAAAGTACACATATTACAAGAGCAGGCTACTAGGAACTAACTGAATTCACAAAGAAACAGTGTTTCAGTTCGTTAAAACGTTGCTCTATCTTGAATAACAAGCTTATTACATGCGAACCCTATTGGGAACCTACTCAATTCGCAATGATACTTGGATTCCGTTCCTTAAAATGTTGCTCGATATTGAAAAGCAAACTCATACAAGCATGTCCCATTGGGAACTCACTGAATTCGCCTCGAAATTTTGATTCCATTCGTGAAAATTTTCTATATCCCGAATAGTCCACTTATTACTACTGCGGCCTATTGGGAACTAACCGAATTCACCATGTTACTCAGATTCGGCTAACCAAACTTTTAAAAATCTTTAAAAGTACACATATTACAAGAGCAGGCTACTAGGAACTAACTGAATTCACAAAGAACCAGTGTTTCAGTTCGTTAAAACGTTGCTCTATCTTGAATAACAAGCTTATTACATGCGAATTCTATTGGGAACCTACTCAATTCGCAATGATACTTGGATTTCGTTACTTAAAATGTTGCTCGATATTGAAAAGCAAACTCATACAAGCATGTCCCATTGGGAACTCACTGAATTCTCTAGAAATTTTGATTCCATTCGTGAAAATTTTTCTATATCCCGAACAGTCCACTTATTACTACTGCGGCCTATTGGGAACTAACCGAGTTCACCATGTTACTCAGATTCAGCTCACCAAATTTTTATAAATCTTGAAAAGTACACATATTACAAGAGCAGGCTACTAGGAACTAACTGAATTCACAAAGAAACAGTGTTTCAGTTCGTTAAAACGTTGCTCTATCTTGAATAACAAGCTTATTACATGCGAATCCTATTGGGAACCTACTCAATTCGCAATGATACTTGGATTCCGTTCCTTAAAATGTTGCTCGATATTGAAAAGCAAACTCATACAAGCATGTCCCATTGGGAACTCACTGAATTCGCCTAGAAATTTTGATTCCATTCGTGAAAATTTTTCTATATCCAAAACAGTCCACCTATTACTACTGCCGCCTATTGGGAACTAACCGAATTCACCATGTTACTCAGATTCGGCTCACCAAATTTTTATAAATCTTGAAAAGTACACATATTACAAGAGCAGGCTACTAGGAACTAACTGAATTCACAAAGAAACAGTGTTTCAGTTCGTTAAAACGTTGCTCTATCTTGAATAACAAGCTTATTACATGCGAATCCTATTGGGAACCTACTCAATTCACCATGTTACTTGGATTCCGTTCCTTAAAATGTTGCTCGATATTGAAAAGCAAACTCATACAAGCATGTCCCATTGGGAACTCACTGAATTCGCCTAGAAATTTTGATTCCATTCGTGAAAATTTTTCTATATCCAAAACAGTCCACCTATTACTACTGCCGCCTATTGGGAACTAACCGAATTCACAATGTTACTCAGATTCGGCTCACCAAATTTTTATAAATCTTGAAAAGTACACATATTACAAGAGCAGGCTACTAGGAACTAACTGAATTCACAAAGAAACAGTGTTTCAGTTCGTTAAAATGTTGCTCTATCTTGAATAACAAGCTTATTACATGCGAATCCTATTGGGAACCTACTCAATTCGCAATGATACTTGGATTCCGTTCCTTAAAATGTTGCTCGATATTGAAAAGCAAACTCATACAAGCATGTCCCATTGGGAACTCACTGAATTTGCCTAGAAATTTTGATTCCATTCGTGAAAATTTTTCTATATACCGAACAGTCCACTTATTACTACTGCGGCCTATTGGGAACTAACCGAATTCACCATGTTACTCAGATTCGGCTCACCAAATTTTTATAAATCTTTAAAAGTACACATATTACAAGAGCAGGCTACTAGGAACTAACTGAATTCACAAAGAAACAGTGTTTCAGTTCGTTAAAACGTTGCTCTATCTTGAATAACAAGCTTATTACATGCGAACCCTATTGGGAACCTACTCAATTCGCAATGATACTTGGATTCCGTTCCTTAAAATGTTGCTCGATATTGAAAAGCAAACTCATACAAGCATGTCCCATTGGGAACTCACTGAATTCGCCTCGAAATTTTGATTCCATTCGTGAAAATTTTCTATATCCCGAATAGTCCACTTATTACTACTGCGGCCTATTGGGAACTAACCGAATTCACCATGTTACTCAGATTCGGCTAACCAAACTTTTAAAAATCTTTAAAAGTACACATATTACAAGAGCAGGCTACTAGGAACTAACTGAATTCACAAAGAAACAGTGTTTCAGTTCGTTAAAACGTTGCTCTATCTTGAATAACAAGCTTATTACATGCGAATTCTATTGGGAACCTACTCAATTCGCAATGATACTTGGATTTCGTTACTTAAAATGTTGCTCGATATTGAAAAGCAAACTCATACAAGCATGTCCCATTGGGAACTCACTGAATTCTCTAGAAATTTTGATTCCATTCGTGAAAATTTTTCTATATCCCGAACAGTCCACTTATTACTACTGCGGCCTATTGGGAACTAACCGAGTTCACCATGTTACTCAGATTCAGCTCACCAAATTTTTATAAATCTTGAAAAGTACACATATTACAAGAGCAGGCTACTAGGAACTAACTGAATTCACAAAGAAACAGTGTTTCAGTTCGTTAAAACGTTGCTCTATCTTGAATAACAAGCTTATTACATGCGAATCCTATTGGGAACCTACTCAATTCGCAATGATACTTGGATTCCGTTCCTTAAAATGTTGCTCGATATTGAAAAGCAAACTCATACAAGCATGTCCCATTGGGAACTCACTGAATTCGCCTAGAAATTTTGATTCCATTCGTGAAAATTTTTCTATATCCAAAACAGTCCACCTATTACTACTGCCGCCTATTGGGAACTAACCGAATTCACCATGTTACTCAGATTCGGCTCACCAAATTTTTATAAATCTTGAAAAGTACACATATTACAAGAGCAGGCTACTAGGAACTAACTGAATTCACAAAGAAACAGTGTTTCAGTTCGTTAAAACGTTGCTCTATCTTGAATAACAAGCTTATTACATGCGAATCCTATTGGGAACCTACTCAATTCACCATGTTACTTGGATTCCGTTCCTTAAAATGTTGCTCGATATTGAAAAGCAAACTCATACAAGCATGTCCCATTGGGAACTCACTGAATTCGCCTAGAAATTTTGATTCCATTCGTGAAAATTTTTCTATATCCAAAACAGTCCACCTATTACTACTGCCGCCTATTGGGAACTAACCGAATTCACAATGTTACTCAGATTCGGCTCACCAAATTTTTATAAATCTTGAAAAGTACACATATTACAAGAGCAGGCTACTAGGAACTAACTGAATTCACAAAGAAACAGTGTTTCAGTTCGTTAAAATGTTGCTCTATCTTGAATAACAAGCTTATTACATGCGAATCCTATTGGGAACCTACTCAATTCGCAATGATACTTGGATTCCGTTCCTTAAAATGTTGCTCGATATTGAAAAGCAAACTCATACAAGCATGTCCCATTGGGAACTCACTGAATTTGCCTAGAAATTTTGATTCCATTCGTGAAAATTTTTCTATATACCGAACAGTCCACTTATTACTACTGCGGCCTATTGGGAACTAACCGAATTCACCATGTTACTCAGATTCGGCTCACCAAATTTTTATAAATCTTTAAAAGTACACATATTACAAGAGCAGGCTACTAGGAACTAACTGAATTCACAAAGAAACAGTGTTTCAGTTCGTTAAAACGTTGCTCTATCTTGAATAACAAGCTTATTACATGCGAACCCTATTGGGAACCTACTCAATTCGCAATGATACTTGGATTCCGTTCCTTAAAATGTTGCTCGATATTGAAAAGCAAACTCATACAAGCATGTCCCATTGGGAACTCACTGAATTCGCCTCGAAATTTTGATTCCATTCGTGAAAATTTTCTATATCCCGAATAGTCCACTTATTACTACTGCGGCCTATTGGGAACTAACCGAATTCACCATGTTACTCAGATTCGGCTAACCAAACTTTTAAAAATCTTTAAAAGTACACATATTACAAGAGCAGGCTACTAGGAACTAACTGAATTCACAAAGAAACAGTGTTTCAGTTCGTTAAAACGTTGCTCTATCTTGAATAACAAGCTTATTACATGCGAATTCTATTGGGAACCTACTCAATTCGCAATGATACTTGGATTTCGTTACTTAAAATGTTGCTCGATATTGAAAAGCAAACTCATACAAGCATGTCCCATTGGGAACTCACTGAATTCTCTAGAAATTTTGATTCCATTCGTGAAAATTTTTCTATATCCCGAACAGTCCACTTATTACTACTGCGGCCTATTGGGAACTAACCGAGTTCACCATGTTACTCAGATTCAGCTTACCAAATTTTTATAAATCTTGAAAAGTACACATATTACAAGAGCAGGCTACTAGGAACTAACTGAATTCACAAAGAAACACTGTTTCAGTTCGTTAAAACGTTGCTCTATCTTGAATAACAAGCTTATTACATGTGAATCCTATTGGGAACCTACTCAATTCGCAATGATACTTGGATTCCGTTCCTTAAAATGTTGCTCGATATTGAAAAGCAAACTCATACAAGCATGTCCCATTGGGAACTCACTGAATTCGCCTAGAAATTTTGATTCCATTCGTGAAAATTTTTCTATATCCAAAACAGTCCACCTATTACTACTGCCGCCTATTGGGAACTAACCGAATTCACAATGTTACTCAGATTCGGCTCACCAAATTTTTATAAATCTTGAAAAGTACACATATTACATGAGTAGGCTACTAGGAACTAACTGAATTCACAAAGAAACAGTGTTTCAGTTCGTTAAAACGTTGCTATATCTTGAATAACAAGCTTATTACATGCGAATCCTATTGGGAACCTACTCAATTCGCAATGATACTTGGATTCCGTTCCTTAAAATGTTGCTCGATATTGAAAAGCAAACTCATACAAGCATGTCCCATTGGGAACTCACTGAATTCGCCTCGAAATTTTGCTTCCATTCGTGAAAATTTTCTATATCCCGAACAGTCCACTTATTACTACTGCGGCCTATTGGGAACTAACCGAATTCACCATGTTACTCAGATTCGGCTAACCAAACTTTTAAAAATCTCTAAAAGTACACATATTACAAGAGCAGGCTACTAGGAACTAACTGAATTCACAAAGAAACAGTGTTTCAGTTCGTTAAAACTTTGCTCTATCTTGAATAACAAGCTTATTACATGCGAACCCTATTGGGAACCTACTCAATTCGCACTGATACTTGGATTCCGTTCCTTAAAATGTTGCTCGATATTGAAAAGCAAACTCATACAAGCATGTCCCATTGGGAACTCACTGAATTCGCCTAAAAATTTTGATTCCATTCGTGAAAATTTTTCTATATCCCGAACAATCCACTTATTACTAATGCTGTCTATTGGGAACTAACCGAATTCACCATGTTACTCAGATGCGGCTCACCAAATTTTTATAAATCTTGAAAAGTACACATATTACAAGAGCAGGCTACTAGGAACTAACTGAATTCACAAAGAAACAATGTTTCAGTTCGTTAAAACGTTGCTCTATCTTGAATAACAAGCTTATTACATGCGAATCCTATTGGGAACCTACTCAATTCACCATGATACTTTGATTCCGTTCCTTAAAATGTTGCTCGATATTGAAAAGCAAACTCATACAAGCATGTCCCATTGGGAACTCAGTGAATTCGCCTAGAAATTTTGATTCCATTCGTGAAAATTTTTCTATATACCGAATAGTCCACTTATTACTACTGCGGCCTATTGGGATCTAACCGAATTCACCATGTTACTCAGATTCGGCTCACCAAATGTTTATAAATCTTTAAAAGTACACATATTACAAGAGCAGGCTACTAGGAACTAACTGAATTCACAAAGAAACAGTGTTTCAGTTCGTTAAAACGTTGCTCTATCTTGATTAACAAGCTTATTACATGCGAATCCTATTGGGAACCTACTCAATTCGCAATGATACTTGGATTCCGTTCCTTAAAATGTTGCTCGATATTGAAAAGCAAACTCATACAAGCATGTCCCATTGGGAACTCACTGAATTCGCCTCGAAATTTTGATTCCATTCGTGAAAATTTTCTATATCCCGAATAGTCCACTTATTACTACTGCGGCCTATTGGGAACTAACCGAATTCACCATGTTACTCAGATTCGGCTAACCAAACTTTTAAAAATCTTTAAAAGTACACATATTACAAGAGCAGGCTACTAGGAACTAACTGAATTCACAAAGAAACAGTGTTTCAGTTCGTTAAAACGTTGCTCTATCTTGAATAACAAGCTTATTACATGCGAATTCTATTGGGAACCTACTCAATTCGCAATGATACTTGGATTTCGTTACTTAAAATGTTGCTCGATATTGAAAAGCAAACTCATACAAGCATGTCCCATTGGGAACTCACTGAATTCTCTAGAAATTTTGATTCCATTCGTGAAAATTTTTCTATATTCCGAACAGTCCACTTATTACTACTGCGGCCTATTGGGAACTAACCGAGTTCACCATGTTACTCAGATTCAGCTCACCAAATTTTTATAAATCTTGAAAAGTACACATATTACAAGAGCAGGCTACTAGGAACTAACTGAATTCACAAAGAAACAGTGTTTCAGTTCGTTAAAATGTTGCTCTATCTTGAATAACAAGCTTATTACATGCGAATCCTATTGGGAACCTACTCAATTCGCAATGATACTTGGATTCCGTTCCTTAAAATGTTGCTCGATATTGAAAAGCAAACTCATACAAGCATGTCCCATTGGGAACTCACTGAATTCGCCTAGAAATTTTGATTCCATTCGTGAAAATTTTTCTATATCCAAAACAGTCCACCTATTACTACTGCCGCCTATTGGGAACTAACCGAATTCACAATGTTACTCAGATTCGGCTCACCAAATTTTTATAAATCTTTAAAAGTACACATATTACAAGAGCAGGCTACTAGGAACTAACTGAATTCACAAAGAAACAGTGTTTCAGTTCGTTAAAAAGTTGCTATATCTTGAATAACAAGCTTATTACATGCGAATCCTATTGGGAACCTACTCAATTCGCAATGATACTTGGATTCCGTTCCTTAAAATGTTGCTCGATATTGATAGCAAACTCATACAAGCATGTCCCATTGGGAACTCACTGAATTCGCCTAGAAATTTTGATTCCATTCGTGAAAATTTTTCTATATCCCGAACAGTCCACTTATTACTACTGCGGCCTATTGGGAACTAACCGAATTCACAATGTTACTCAGATTCGGCTCACCAAATTTTTATAAATCTTCAAAAGTACACATATTACAAGAGCAGGCTACTAGGAACTAACTGAATTCACAAAGAAACAGTGTTTCAGTTCGTTAAAACGTTGCTCTATCTTGAATAACAAGCTTATTACATGCGAATCCTATTGGGAACCTACTCAATTCGCAATGATACTTGGATTCCGTTCCTTAAAATGTTGCTCGATATTGAAAAGCAAACTCATACAAGCATGTCCCATTGGGAACTCACTGAATTCTCTAGAAATTTTGATTCCATTCGTGAAAATTTTTCTATATCCCGAACAGTCCACTTATTACTACTGCGGCCTATTGGGAACTAACCAAGTTCACCATGTTACTCAGATTCAGCTCACCAAATTTTTATAAATCTTGAAAAGTACACATATAACAAGAGCAGGCTACTAGGAACTAACTGAATTCACAAAGAAACAGTGTTTCAGTTCGTTAAAACGTTGCTCTATCTTGAATAACAAGCTTATTACATGCGAATCTTATTGGGAACCTACTCAATTCGCAATGATACTTGGATTCCGTTCCTTAAAATGTTGCTCGATATTGAAAAGCAAACTCATACAAGCATGTCCCATTGGGAACTCACTGAATTCGCCTAGAAATTTTGATTCCATTCGTGAAAATTTTTCTATATCCAAAACAGTCCATCTATTACTACTGCCGCCTATTGGGAACTAACCGAATTCACAATGTTACTCAGATTCGGCTCACCAAATTTTTATAAATCTTGAAAAGTACACATATTACAAGAGCAGGCTACTAGGAACTAACTGAATTCACAAAGAAACAGTGTTTCAGTTCGTTAAAACGTTGCTCTATCTTGAATAACAAGCTTATTACATGCGAATCCTATTGGGAACCTACTCAATTCGCAATGATACTTGGATTCCGTTCCTTAAAATGTTGCTCGATATTGAAAGGCAAACTATACAAGCATGTCCCCTTGGGAACTCACTGAATTCGCCTCGACATTTTGCTTCCATTCGTGAAAATTTTCTATATACCGAACAGTCCACTTATTACTACTGCGGCCTATTGGGAACTAACCGAATTCACCATGTTACTCAGATTCGGCTCACCAAATTTTTATAAATCTTTAAAAGTACACATATTTCAAGAGCAGGCTACTAGGAACTAACTGAATTCACAAAGAAACAGTGTTTCAGTTCGTTAAAACGTTGCTCTATCTTGAATAACAAGCTTATTACATGCGAACCCTATTGGGAACCTACTCAATTCGCAATGATACTTGGATTCCGTTCCTTAAAATGTTGCTCGATATTGAAAAGCAAACTCATACAAGCATGTCCCATTGGGAACTCACTGAATTCTCTAGAAATTTTGATTCCATTCGTGAAAATTTTTCTATATCCCGAACAGTCCACTTATTACTACTGCGGCCTATTGGGAACTAACCAAGTTCACCATGTTACTCAGATTCAGCTCACCAAATTTTTATAAATCTTGAAAAGTACACATATAACAAGAGCAGGCTACTAGGAACTAACTGAATTCACAAAGAAACAGTGTTTCAGTTCGTTAAAACGTTGCTCTATCTTGAATAACAAGCTTATTACATGCGAATCTTATTGGGAACCTACTCAATTCGCAATGATACTTGGATTCCGTTCCTTAATATGTTGCTCGATATTGAAAAGCAAACTCATACAAGCATGTCCCATTGGGAACTCACTGAATTCGCCTAGAAATTTTGATTCCATTCGTGAAAATTTTTCTATATCCAAAACAGTCCATCTATTACTACTGCCGCCTATTGGGAACTAACCGAATTCACAATGTTACTCAGATTCGGCTCACCAAATTTTTATAAATCTTGAAAAGTACACATATTACAAGAGCAGGCTACTAGGAACTAACTGAATTCACAAAGAAACAGTGTTTCAGTTCGTTAAAACGTTGCTCTATCTTGAATAACAAGCTTATTACATGCGAATCCTATTGGGAACCTACTCAATTCGCAATGATACTTGGATTCCGTTCCTTAAAATGTTGCTCGATATTGAAAGGCAAACTCATACAAGCATGTCCCCTTGGGAACTCACTGAATTCGCCTCGACATTTTGCTTCCATTCGTGAAAATTTTCTATATACCGAACAGTCCACTTATTACTACTGCGGCCTATTGGGAACTAACCGAATTCACCATGTTACTCAGATTCGGCTCACCAAATTTTTATAAATCTTTAAAAGTACACATATTTCAAGAGCAGGCTACTAGGAACTAACTGAATTCACAAAGAAACAGTGTTTCAGTTCGTTAAAACGTTGCTCTATCTTGAATAACAAGCTTATTACATGCGAACCCTATTGGGAACCTACTCAATTCGCAATGATACTTGGATTCCGTTCCTTAAAATGTTGCTCGATATTGAAAAGCAAACTCATACAAGCATGTCCCATTGGGAACTCACTGAATTCGCCTAAAAATTTTGATTCCATTCGTGAAAATTTTTCTATATCCCGAACAATCCACTTATTACTACTGCCGCCTATTGGGAACTAACCGAATTCACCATGTTACTCAGATTCGGCTCACCAAATTTTTATAAATCTTGAAAAGTACACATATTACAAGAGCAGGCTACTAGGAACTAACTGAATTCACAAAGAAACAGTGTTTCAGTTCGTTAAAACTTTGCTCTATCTTGAATAACAAGCTTATTACATGCGAATCCTATTGGGAACCTACGCAATTCACCATGTTACTTGGATTACGTTCCTTAAAATGTTGCTCGATATTGAAAAGCAAACTCATACAAGCATGTCCCATTGGGAACTCACTGAATTCGCCTAGAAATTTTGATTCCATTCGTGAAAATTTTTCTATATCCAAAACAGTCCACCTATTACTACTGCGGCCTATTGGGAACTAACCGAATTCACAATGTTACTCAGATTCGGCTCACCAAATTTTTATAAATCTTGAAAAGTACACATATTACAAGAGCAGGCTACTAGGAACTAACTGAATTCACAAAGAAACAGTGTTTCAGTTCGTTAAAACGTTGCTCTATCTTGAATAACAACCTTATTACATGCGAACCCTATTGGGAACCTACTCAATTCACAATGATACTTGGATTCCGTTCCTTAAAATGTTGCTCGATATTGAAAAGCAAACTCATACAAGCATGTCCCATTGGGAACTCACTGAATTCGCCTAAAAATTTTGATTCCATTCGTGAAAATTTTTCTATATCCCGAACAATCCACTTATTACTAATGCTGTCTATTGGGAACTAACCGAATTCACCATGTTACTCAGATTCGGCTCACCAAATTTTTATAAATCTTGAAAAGTACACATATTACAAGAGCAGGCTACTAGGAACTAACTGAATTCACAAAGAAACAGTGTTTCAGTTCGTTAAAACGTTGCTCTATCTTGAATAACAAGCTTATTACATGCGAATCCTATTGGGAACCTACTCAATTCACCATGATACTTGGATTCCGTTCCTTAAAATGTTGCTCGATATTGAAAAGCAAACTCATACAAGCATGTCCCATTGGGAACTCAGTGAATTCGCCTAGAAATTTTGATTCCATTCGTGAAAATTTTTCTATATACCGAATAGTCCACTTATTACTACTGCGGCCTATTGGGATCTAACCGAATTCACCATGTTACTCAGATTCGGCTCACCAAATTTTTATAAATCTTTAAAAGTACACATATTACAAGAGCAGGCTACTAGGAACTAACTGAATTCACAAAGAAACAGTGTTTCAGTTCGTTAAAACGTTGCTCTATCTTGAATAACAAGCTTATTACATGCGAATCCTATTGGGAACCTACTCAATTCGCAATGATACTTGGATTCCGTTCCTTAAAATGTTGCTCGATATTGAAAAGCAAACTCATACAAGCATGTCCCATTGGGAACTCACTGAATTCGCCTCGAAATTTTGATTCCATTCGTGAAAATTTTCTATATCCCGAATAGTCCACTTATTACTGCTGCGGCCTATTGGGAACTAACCGAATTCACCATGTTACTCAGATTCGGCTAACCAAACTTTTAAAAATCTTTAAAAGTACACATATTACAAGAGCAGGCTACTAGGAACTAACTGAATTCACAAAGAAACAGTGTTTCAGTTCGTTAAAACGTTGCTCTATCTTGAATAACAAGCTTATTACATGCGAATTCTATTGGGAACCTACTCAATTCGCAATGATACTTGGATTTCGTTACTTAAAATGTTGCTCGATATTGAAAAGCAAACTCATACAAGCATGTCCCTTGGGAACTCACTGAATTCTCTAGAAATTTTGATTCCATTCGTGAAAATTTTTCTATATCCCGAACAGTCCACTTATTACTACTGCGGCCTATTGGGAACTAACCGAGTTCACCATGTTACTCAGATTCAGCTCACCAAATTTTTATAAATCTTGAAAAGTACACATATTACAAGAGCAGGCTACTAGGAACTAACTGAATTCACAAAGAAACAGTGTTTCAGTTCGTTAAAACGTTGCCTTATCTTGAATAACAAGCTTATTACATGCGAATCCTATTGGGAACCTACTCAATTCGCAATGATACTTGGATTCCGTTCCTTAAAATGTTGCTCGATATTGAAAAGCAAACTCATACAAGCATGTCCCATTGGGAACTCACTGAATTCGCCTAGAAATTTTGATTCCATTCGTGAAAATTTTTCTATATCCAAAACAGTCCACCTATTACTACTGCCGCCTATTGGGAACTAACCGAATTCACCATGTTACTCAGATTCGGCTCACCAAATTTTTATAAATCTTGAAAAGTACACATATTACAAGAGCAGGCTACTAGGAACTAACTGAATTCACAAAGAAACAGTGTTTCAGTTCGTTAAAACGTTGCTCTATCTTGAATAACAAGCTTATTACATGCGAATCCTATTGGGAACCTACTCAATTCACCATGTTACTTGGATTCCGTTCCTTAAAATGTTGCTCGATATTGAAAAGCAAACTCATACAAGCATGTCCCATTGGGAACTCACTGAATTCGCCTAGAAATTTTGATTCCATTCGTGAAAATTTTTCTATATCCAAAACAGTCCACCTATTACTACTGCCGCCTATTGGGAACTAACCGAATTCACAATGTTACTCAGATTCGGCTCACCAAATTTTTATAAATCTTGAAAAGTACACATATTACAAGAGCAGGCTACTAGGAACTAACTGAATTCACAAAGAAACAGTGTTTCAGTTCGTTAAAATGTTGCTCTATCTTGAATAACAAGCTTATTACATGCGAATCCTATTGGGAACCTACTCAATTCGCAATGATACTTGGATTCCGTTCCTTAAAATGTTGCTCGATATTGAAAAGCAAACTCATACAAGCATGTCCCATTGGGAACTCACTGAATTTGCCTAGAAATTTTGATTCCATTCGTGAAAATTTTTCTATATACCGAACAGTCCACTTATTACTACTGCGGCCTATTGGGAACTAACCGAATTCACCATGTTACTCAGATTCGGCTCACCAAATTTTTATAAATCTTTAAAAGTACACATATTACAAGAGCAGGCTACTAGGAACTAACTGAATTCACAAAGAAACAGTGTTTCAGTTCGTTAAAACGTTGCTCTATCTTGAATAACAAGCTTATTACATGCGAACCCTATTGGGAACCTACTCAATTCGCAATGATACTTGGATTCCGTTCCTTAAAATGTTGCTCGATATTGAAAAGCAAACTCATACAAGCATGTCCCATTGGGAACTCACTGAATTCGCCTCGAAATTTTGATTCCATTCGTGAAAATTTTCTATATCCCGAATAGTCCACTTATTACTACTGCGGCCTATTGGGAACTAACCGAATTCACCATGTTACTCAGATTCGGCTAACCAAACTTTTAAAAATCTTTAAAAGTACACATATTACAAGAGCAGGCTACTAGGAACTAACTGAATTCACAAAGAAACAGTGTTTCAGTTCGTTAAAACGTTGCTCTATCTTGAATAACAAGCTTATTACATGCGAATTCTATTGGGAACCTACTCAATTCGCAATGATACTTGGATTTCGTTACTTAAAATGTTGCTCGATATTGAAAAGCAAACTCATACAAGCATGTCCCATTGGGAACTCACTGAATTCTCTAGAAATTTTGATTCCATTCGTGAAAATTTTTCTATATCCCGAACAGTCCACTTATTACTACTGCGGCCTATTGGGAACTAACCGAGTTCACCATGTTACTCAGATTCAGCTCACCAAATTTTTATAAATCTTGAAAAGTACACATATTACAAGAGCAGGCTACTAGGAACTAACTGAATTCACAAAGAAACAGTGTTTCAGTTCGTTAAAACGTTGCTCTATCTTGAATAACAAGCTTATTACATGCGAATCCTATTGGGAACCTACTCAATTCGCAATGATACTTGGATTCCGTTCCTTAAAATGTTGCTCGATATTGAAAAGCAAACTCATACAAGCATGTCCCATTGGGAACTCACTGAATTCGCCTAGAAATTTTGATTCCATTCGTGAAAATTTTTCTATATCCAAAACAGTCCACCTATTACTACTGCCGCCTATTGGGAACTAACCGAATTCACCATGTTACTCAGATTCGGCTCACCAAATTTTTATAAATCTTGAAAAGTACACATATTACAAGAGCAGGCTACTAGGAACTAACTGAATTCACAAAGAAACAGTGTTTCAGTTCGTTAAAACGTTGCTCTATCTTGAATAACAAGCTTATTACATGCGAATCCTATTGGGAACCTACTCAATTCACCATGTTACTTGGATTCCGTTCCTTAAAATGTTGCTCGATATTGAAAAGCAAACTCATACAAGCATGTCCCATTGGGAACTCACTGAATTCGCCTAGAAATTTTGATTCCATTCGTGAAAATTTTTCTATATCCAAAACAGTCCACCTATTACTACTGCCGCCTATTGGGAACTAACCGAATTCACAATGTTACTCAGATTCGGCTCACCAAATTTTTATAAATCTTGAAAAGTACACATATTACAAGAGCAGGCTACTAGGAACTAACTGAATTCACAAAGAAACAGTGTTTCAGTTCGTTAAAATGTTGCTCTATCTTGAATAACAAGCTTATTACATGCGAATCCTATTGGGAACCTACTCAATTCGCAATGATACTTGGATTCCGTTCCTTAAAATGTTGCTCGATATTGAAAAGCAAACTCATACAAGCATGTCCCATTGGGAACTCACTGAATTTGCCTAGAAATTTTGATTCCATTCGTGAAAATTTTTCTATATACCGAACAGTCCACTTATTACTACTGCGGCCTATTGGGAACTAACCGAATTCACCATGTTACTCAGATTCGGCTCACCAAATTTTTATAAATCTTTAAAAGTACACATATTACAAGAGCAGGCTACTAGGAAATAACTGAATTCACAAAGAAACAGTGTTTCAGTTCGTTAAAACGTTGCTCTATCTTGAATAACAAGCTTATTACATGCGAACCCTATTGGGAACCTACTCAATTCGCAATGATACTTGGATTCCGTTCCTTAAAATGTTGCTCGATATTGAAAAGCAAACTCATACAAGCATGTCCCATTGGGAACTCACTGAATTCGCCTCGAAATTTTGATTCCATTCGTGAAAATTTTCTATATCCCGAATAGTCCACTTATTACTACTGCGGCCTATTGGGAACTAACCGAATTCACCATGTTACTCAGATTCGGCTAACCAAACTTTTAAAAATCTTTAAAAGTACACATATTACAAGAGCAGGCTACTAGGAACTAACTGAATTCACAAAGAAACAGTGTTTCAGTTCGTTAAAACGTTGCTCTATCTTGAATAACAAGCTTATTACATGCGAATTCTATTGGGAACCTACTCAATTCGCAATGATACTTGGATTTCGTTACTTAAAATGTTGCTCGATATTGAAAAGCAAACTCATACAAGCATGTCCCATTGGGAACTCACTGAATTCTCTAGAAATTTTGATTCCATTCGTGAAAATTTTTCTATATCCCGAACAGTCCACTTATTACTACTGCGGCCTATTGGGAACTAACCGAGTTCACCATGTTACTCAGATTCAGCTTACCAAATTTTTATAAATCTTGAAAAGTACACATATTACAAGAGCAGGCTACTAGGAACTAACTGAATTCACAAAGAAACACTGTTTCAGTTCGTTAAAACGTTGCTCTATCTTGAATAACAAGCTTATTACATGTGAATCCTATTGGGAACCTACTCAATTCGCAATGATACTTGGATTCCGTTCCTTAAAATGTTGCTCGATATTGAAAAGCAAACTCATACAAGCATGTCCCATTGGGAACTCACTGAATTCGCCTAGAAATTTTGATTCCATTCGTGAAAATTTTTCTATATCCAAAACAGTCCACCTATTACTACTGCCGCCTATTGGGAACTAACCGAATTCACAATGTTACTCAGATTCGGCTCACCAAATTTTTATAAATCTTGAAAAGTACACCTATTACATGAGTAGGCTACTAGGAACTAACTGAATTCACAAAGAAACAGTGTTTCAGTTCGTTAAAACGTTGCTATATCTTGAATAACAAGCTTATTACATGCGAATCCTATTGGGAACCTACTCAATTCGCAATGATACTTGGATTCCGTTCCTTAAAATGTTGCTCGATATTGAAAAGCAAACTCATACAAGCATGTCCCATTGGGAACTCACTGAATTCGCCTCGAAATTTTGCTTCCATTCGTGAAAATTTTCTATATCCCGAACAGTCCACTTATTACTACTGCGGCCTATTGGGAACTAACCGAATTCACCATGTTACTCAGATTCGGCTAACCAAACTTTTAAAAATCTCTAAAAGTACACATATTACAAGAGCAGGCTACTAGGAACTAACTGAATTCACAAAGAAACAGTGTTTCAGTTCGTTAAAACTTTGCTCTATCTTGAATAACAAGCTTATTACATGCGAACCCTATTGGGAACCTACTCAATTCGCACTGATACTTGGATTCCGTTCCTTAAAATGTTGCTCGATATTGAAAAGCAAACTCATACAAGCATGTCCCATTGGGAACTCACTGAATTCGCCTAAAAATTTTGATTCCATTCGTGAAAATTTTTCTATATCCCGAACAATCCACTTATTACTAATGCTGTCTATTGGGAACTAACCGAATTCACCATGTTACTCAGATGCGGCTCACCAAATTTTTATAAATCTTGAAAAGTACACATATTACAAGAGCAGGCTACTAGGAACTAACTGAATTCACAAAGAAACAATGTTTCAGTTCGTTAAAACGTTGCTCTATCTTGAATAACAAGCTTATTACATGCGAATCCTATTGGGAACCTACTCAATTCACCATGATACTTTGATTCCGTTCCTTAAAATGTTGCTCGATATTGAAAAGCAAACTCATACAAGCATGTCCCATTGGGAACTCAGTGAATTCGCCTAGAAATTTTGATTCCATTCGTGAAAATTTTTCTATATACCGAATAGTCCACTTATTACTACTGCGGCCTATTGGGATCTAACCGAATTCACCATGTTACTCAGATTCGGCTCACCAAATGTTTATAAATCTTTAAAAGTACACATATTACAAGAGCAGGCTACTAGGAACTAACTGAATTCACAAAGAAACAGTGTTTCAGTTCGTTAAAACGTTGCTCTATCTTGATTAACAAGCTTATTACATGCGAATCCTATTGGGAACCTACTCAATTCGCAATGATACTTGGATTCCGTTCCTTAAAATGTTGCTCGATATTGAAAAGCAAACTCATACAAGCATGTCCCATTGGGAACTCACTGAATTCGCCTCGAAATTTTGATTCCATTCGTGAAAATTTTCTATATCCCGAATAGTCCACTTATTACTACTGCGGCCTATTGGGAACTAACCGAATTCACCATGTTACTCAGATTCGGCTAACCAAACTTTTAAAAATCTTTAAAAGTACACATATTACAAGAGCAGGCTACTAGGAACTAACTGAATTCACAAAGAAACAGTGTTTCAGTTCGTTAAAACGTTGCTCTATCTTGAATAACAAGCTTATTACATGCGAATTCTATTGGGAACCTACTCAATTCGCAATGATACTTGGATTTCGTTACTTAAAATGTTGCTCGATATTGAAAAGCAAACTCATACAAGCATGTCCCATTGGGAACTCACTGAATTCTCTAGAAATTTTGATTCCATTCGTGAAAATTTTTCTATATTCCGAACAGTCCACTTATTACTACTGCGGCCTATTGGGAACTAACCGAGTTCACCATGTTACTCAGATTCAGCTCACCAAATTTTTATAAATCTTGAAAAGTACACATATTACAAGAGCAGGCTACTAGGAACTAACTGAATTCACAAAGAAACAGTGTTTCAGTTCGTTAAAATGTTGCTCTATCTTGAATAACAAGCTTATTACATGCGAATCCTATTGGGAACCTACTCAATTCGCAATGATACTTGGATTCCGTTCCTTAAAATGTTGCTCGATATTGAAAAGCAAACTCATACAAGCATGTCCCATTGGGAACTCACTGAATTCGCCTAGAAATTTTGATTCCATTCGTGAAAATTTTTCTATATCCAAAACAGTCCACCTATTACTACTGCCGCCTATTGGGAACTAACCGAATTCACAATGTTACTCAGATTCGGCTCACCAAATTTTTATAAATCTTTAAAAGTACACATATTACAAGAGCAGGCTACTAGGAACTAACTGAATTCACAAAGAAACAGTGTTTCAGTTCGTTAAAAAGTTGCTATATCTTGAATAACAAGCTTATTACATGCGAATCCTATTGGGAACCTACTCAATTCGCAATGATACTTGGATTCCGTTCCTTAAAATGTTGCTCGATATTGATAGCAAACTCATACAAGCATGTCCCATTGGGAACTCACTGAATTCGCCTAGAAATTTTGATTCCATTCGTGAAAATTTTTCTATATCCCGAACAGTCCACTTATTACTACTGCGGCCTATTGGGAACTAACCGAATTCACAATGTTACTCAGATTCGGCTCACCAAATTTTTATAAATCTTGAAAAGTACACATATTACAAGAGCAGGCTACTAGGAACTAACTGAATTCACAAAGAAACAGTGTTTCAGTTCGTTAAAACGTTGCTCTATCTTGAATAACAAGCTTATTACATGCGAATCCTATTGGGAACCTACTCAATTCGCAATGATACTTGGATTCCGTTCCTTAAAATGTTGCTCGATATTGAAAAGCAAACTCATACAAGCATGTCCCATTGGGAACTCACTGAATTCTCTAGAAATTTTGATTCCATTCGTGAAAATTTTTCTATATCCCGAACAGTCCACTTATTACTACTGCGGCCTATTGGGAACTAACCAAGTTCACCATGTTACTCAGATTCAGCTCACCAAATTTTTATAAATCTTGAAAAGTACACATATAACAAGAGCAGGCTACTAGGAACTAACTGAATTCACAAAGAAACAGTGTTTCAGTTCGTTAAAACGTTGCTCTATCTTGAATAACAAGCTTATTACATGCGAATCTTATTGGGAACCTACTCAATTCGCAATGATACTTGGATTCCGTTCCTTAAAATGTTGCTCGATATTGAAAAGCAAACTCATACAAGCATGTCCCATTGGGAACTCACTGAATTCGCCTAGAAATTTTGATTCCATTCGTGAAAATTTTTCTATATCCAAAACAGTCCATCTATTACTACTGCCGCCTATTGGGAACTAACCGAATTCACAATGTTACTCAGATTCGGCTCACCAAATTTTTATAAATCTTGAAAAGTACACATATTACAAGAGCAGGCTACTAGGAACTAACTGAATTCACAAAGAAACAGTGTTTCAGTTCGTTAAAACGTTGCTCTATCTTGAATAACAAGCTTATTACATGCGAATCCTATTGGGAACCTACTCAATTCGCAATGATACTTGGATTCCGTTCCTTAAAATGTTGCTCGATATTGAAAGGCAAACTCATACAAGCATGTCCCCTTGGGAACTCACTGAATTCGCCTCGACATTTTGCTTCCATTCGTGAAAATTTTCTATATACCGAACAGTCCACTTATTACTACTGCGGCCTATTGGGAACTAACCGAATTCACCATGTTACTCAGATTCGGCTCACCAAATTTTTATAAATCTTTAAAAGTACACATATTTCAAGAGCAGGCTACTAGGAACTAACTGAATTCACAAAGAAACAGTGTTTCAGTTCGTTAAAACGTTGCTCTATCTTGAATAACAAGCTTATTACATGCGAACCCTATTGGGAACCTACTCAATTCGCAATGATACTTGGATTCCGTTCCTTAAAATGTTGCTCGATATTGAAAAGCAAACTCATACAAGCATGTCCCATTGGGAACTCACTGAATTCGCCTAAAAATTTTGATTCCATTCGTGAAAATTTTTCTATATCCCGAACAATCCACTTATTACTACTGCCGCCTATTGGGAACTAACCGAATTCACCATGTTACTCAGATTCGGCTCACCAAATTTTTATAAATCTTGAAAAGTACACATATTACAAGAGCAGGCTACTAGGAACTAACTGAATTCACAAAGAAACAGTGTTTCAGTTCGTTAAAACGTTGCTCTATCTTGAATAACAAGCTTATTACATGCGAATCCTATTGGGAACCTACGCAATTCACCATGTTACTTGGATTACGTTCCTTAAAATGTTGCTCGATATTGAAAAGCAAACTCATACAAGCATGTCCCATTGGGAACTCACTGAATTCGCCTAGAAATTTTGATTCCATTCGTGAAAATTTTTCTATATCCAAAACAGTCCACCTATTACTACTGCGGCCTATTGGGAACTAACCGAATTCACAATGTTACTCAGATTCGGCTCACCAAATTTTTATAAATCTTGAAAAGTACACATATTACAAGAGCAGGCTACTAGGAACTAACTGAATTCACAAAGAAACAGTGTTTCAGTTCGTTAAAACGTTGCTCTATCTTGAATAACAACCTTATTACATGCGAACCCTATTGGGAACCTACTCAATTCACAATGATACTTGGATTCCGTTCCTTAAAATGTTGCTCGATATTGAAAAGCAAACTCATACAAGCATGTCCCATTGGGAACTCACTGAATTCGCCTAAAAATTTTGATTCCATTCGTGAAAATTTTTCTATATCCCGAACAATCCACTTATTACTAATGCTGTCTATTGGGAACTAACCGAATTCACCATGTTACTCAGATTCGGCTCACCAAATTTTTATAAATCTTGAAAAGTACACATATTACAAGAGCAGGCTACTAGGAACTAACTGAATTCACAAAGAAGCAGTGTTTCAGTTCGTTAAAACGTTGCTCTATCTTGAATAACAAGCTTATTACATGCGAATCCTATTGGGAACCTACTCAATTCACCATGATACTTTGATTCCGTTCCTTAAAATGTTGCTCGATATTGAAAAGCAAACTCATACAAGCATGTCCCATTGGGAACTCAGTGAATTCGCCTAGAAATTTTGATTCCATTCGTGAAAATTTTTCTATATACCGAATAGTCCACTTATTACTACTGCGGCCTATTGGGATCTAACCGAATTCACCATGTTACTCAGATTCGGCTCACCAAATTTTTATAAATCTTTAAAAGTACACATATTACAAGAGCAGGCTACTAGGAACTAACTGAATTCACAAAGAAACAGTGTTTCAGTTCGTTAAAACGTTGCTCTATCTTGAATAACAAGCTTATTACATGCGAATCCTATTGGGAACCTACTCAATTCGCAATGATACTTGGATTCCGTTCCTTAAAATGTTGCTCGATATTGAAAAGCAAACTCATACAAGCATGTCCCATTGGGAACTCACTGAATTCGCCTCGAAATTTTGATTCCATTCGTGAAAATTTTCTATATCCCGAATAGTCCACTTATTACTGCTGCGGCCTATTGGGAACTAACCGAATTCACCATGTTACTCAGATTCGGCTAACCAAACTTTTAAAAATCTTTAAAAGTACACATATTACAAGAGCAGGCTACTAGGAACTAACTGAATTCACAAAGAAACAGTGTTTCAGTTCGTTAAAACGTTGCTCTATCTTGAATAACAAGCTTATTACATGCGAATTCTATTGGGAACCTACTCAATTCGCAATGATACTTGGATTTCGTTACTTAAAATGTTGCTCGATATTGAAAAGCAAACTCATACAAGCATGTCCCTTGGGAACTCACTGAATTCTCTAGAAATTTTGATTCCATTCGTGAAAATTTTTCTATATCCCGAACAGTCCACTTATTACTACTGCGGCCTATTGGGAACTAACCGAGTTCACCATGTTACTCAGATTCAGCTCACCAAATTTTTATAAATCTTGAAAAGTACACATATTACAAGAGCAGGCTACTAGGAACTAACTGAATTCACAAAGAAACAGTGTTTCAGTTCGTTAAAACGTTGCCTTATCTTGAATAACAAGCTTATTACATGCGAATCCTATTGGGAACCTACTCAATTCGCAATGATACTTGGATTCCGTTCCTTAAAATGTTGCTCGATATTGAAAAGCAAACTCATACAAGCATGTCCCATTGGGAACTCACTGAATTCGCCTAGAAATTTTGATTCCATTCGTGAAAATTTTTCTATATCCAAAACAGTCCACCTATTACTACTGCCGCCTATTGGGAACTAACCGAATTCACAATGTTACTCAGATTCGGCTCACCAAATTTTTATAAATCTTGAAAAGTACACATATTACAAGAGCAGGCTACTAGGAACTAACTGAATTCACAAAGAAACAGTGTTTCAGTTCGTTAAAACGTTGCTCTATCTTGAATAACAAGCTTATTACATGCGAATCCTATTGGGAACCTACTCAATTCACCATGTTACTTGGATTCCGTTCCTTAAAATGTTGCTCGATATTGAAAAGCAAACTCATACAAGCATGTCCCATTGGGAACTCACTGAATTCGCCTAGAAATTTTGATTCCATTCGTGAAAATTTTTCTATATCCAAAACAGTCCACCTATTACTACTGCCGCCTATTGGGAACTAACCGAATTCACAATGTTACTCAGATTCGGCTCACCAAATTTTTATAAATCTTGAAAAGTACACATATTACAAGAGCAGGCTACTAGGAACTAACTGAATTCACGAAGAAACAGTGTTTCAGTTCGTTAAAATGTTGCTCTATCTTGAATAACAAGCTTATTACATGCGAATCCTATTGGGAACCTACTCAATTCGCAATGATACTTGGATTCCGTTCCTTAAAATGTTGCTCGATATTGAAAAGCAAACTCATACAAGCATGTCCCATTGGGAACTCACTGAATTCGCCTAGAAATTTTGATTCCATTCGTGAAAATTTTTCTATATACCGAACAGTCCACTTATTACTACTGCGGCCTATTGGGAACTAACCGAATTCACCATGTTACTCAGATTCGGCTCACCAAATTTTTATAAATCTTTAAAAGTACACATATTACAAGAGCAGGCTACTAGGAACTAACTGAATTCACAAAGAAACAGTGTTTCAGTTCGTTAAAACGTTGCTCTATCTTGAATAACAAGCTTATTACATGCGAATCCTATTGGGAACCTACTCAATTCGCAATGATACTTGGATTCCGTTCCTTAAAATGTTGCTCGATATTGAAAAGCAAACTCATACAAGCATGTCCCATTGGGAACTCACTGAATTCTCTAGAAATTTTGATTCCATTCGTGAAAATTTTTCTATATCCCGAACAGTCCACTTATTACTACTGCGGCCTATTGGGAACTAACCGAGTTCACCATGTTACTCAGATTCAGCTCACCAAATTTTTATAAATCTTTAAAAGTACACATATTACAAGAGCAGGCTACTAGGAACTAACTGAATTCACAAAGAAACAGTGTTTCAGTTCGTTAAAACGTTGCTCTATCTTGAATAACAAGCTTATTACATGCGAATCCTATTGGGAACCTACTCAATTCGCAATGATACTTGGATTCCGTTCCTTAAAATGTTGCTCGATATTGAAAAGCAAACTCATACAAGCATGTCCCATTGGGAACTCACTGAATTCGCCTAGAAATTTTGATTCAATTCGTGTAAATTTTTCTATATCCAAAACAGTCCACCTATTACTACTGCCGCCTATTGGGAACTAACCGAATTCACAATGTTACTCAGATTCGGCTCACCAAATTTTTATAAATCTTGAAAAGTACACATATTACAAGAGCAGGCTACTAGGAACTAACTGAATTCACAAAGAAACAGTGTTTCAGTTCGTTAAAATGTTGCTCTATCTTGAATAACAAGCTTATTACATGCGAATCCTATTGGGAACCTACTCAATTCGCAATGATACTTGGATTCCGTTCCTTAAAATGTTGCTCGATATTGAAAAGCAAACTCATACAAGCATGTCCCATTGGGAACTCACTGAATTCGCCTAGAAATTTTGATTGCATTCGTGAAAATTTTTCTATATCCCGAACAGTCCACTTATTACTACTGCGGCCTATTGGGAACTAACCGAATTCACAATGTTACTCAGATTCGGCTCACCAAATTTTTATAAATCTTGAAAAGTACACATATTACAAGAGCAGGCTACTAGGAACTAACTGAATTCACAAAGAAACAGTGTTTCAGTTCGTTAAAACGTTGCTCTATCTTGAATAACAAGCTTATTACATGCGAATCCTATTGGGAACCTACTCAATTCGCAATGATACTTGGATTCCGTTCCTTAAAATGTTGCTCGATATTGAAAAGCAAACTCATACAAGCATGTCCCATTGGGAACTCACTGAATTCGCCTAGAAATTTTGATTCCATTCGTGAAAATTTTTCTATATCCCGAACAGTCCACTTATTACTACAGCGGCCTATTGGGAACTACCGAATTCACAATGTTACTCAGATTCGGCTCACCAAATTTTTATAAATCTTGAAAAGTACACATATTACAAGAGCAGGCTACTAGGAACTAACTGAATTCACAAAGAAACAGTGTTTCAGTTCGTTAAAACGTTGCTCTATCTTGAATAACAAGCTTATTACATGCGAATCCTATTGGGAACCTACTCAATTCGCAATGATACTTGGATTCCGTTCCTTAAAATGTTGCTCGATATTGAAAAGCAAACTCATACAAGCATGTCCCATTGGGAACTCACTGAATTCGCCTCGAAATTTTACTTCCATTCGTGAAAATTTTCTATATCCCGAACAGTCCACTTATTACTACTGCGGCCTATTGGGAACTAACCGAATTCACCATGTTACTCAGATTCGGCTAACCAAACTTTTAAAAATCTCTAAAAGTACACATATTACAAGAGCAGGCTACTAGGAACTAACTGAATTCACAAAGAAACAGTGTTTCAG
Source organism: Rattus norvegicus (assembly GCF_021556685.1). Classification (NCBI taxonomy): domain Eukaryota; kingdom Metazoa; phylum Chordata; class Mammalia; order Rodentia; family Muridae; genus Rattus; species Rattus norvegicus. The sequence continues at coordinate 50,539,748 of NC_141547.1, read as the reverse complement.
TTCGTTAAAACGTTGCTCTATCTTGAATAACAAGCTTATTACATGCGAACCCTATTGGGAAAGTACTCAATTCACAATGATACTTGGATTCCGTTCCTTAAAATGTTGCTCGATATTGAAAAGCAAACTCATACAAGCATGTCCCATTGGGAACTCACTGAATTCGCCTAAAAATTTTGATTCCATTCGTGAAAATTTTTCTATATCCCGAACAATCCACTTATTACTAATGCTGTCTATTGGGAACTAACCGAATTCACCATGTTACTCAGATTCGGCTCACCAAATTTTTATAAATCTTGAAAAGTACACATATTACAAGAGCAGGCTACTAGGAACTAACTGAATTCACAAAGAAACAGTGTTTCAGTTCGTTAAAACGTTGCTCTATCTTGAATAACAAGCTTATTACATGCGAATCTATTGGGAACCTACTCAATTCACCATGATACTTTGATTCCGTTCCTTAAAATGTTGCTCGATATTGAAAAGCAAACTCATACAAGCATGTCCCATTGGGAACTCAGTGAATTCGCCTAGAAATTTTGATTCCATTCGTGAAAATTTTTCTATATACCGAATAGTCCACTTATTACTACTGCGGCCTATTGGGATCTAACCGAATTCACCATGTTACTCAGATTCGGCTCACCAAATTTTTATAAATCTTTAAAAGTACACATATTACAAGAGCAGGCTACTAGGAACTAACTGAATTCACAAAGAAACAGTGTTTCAGTTCGTTAAAACGTTGCTCTATCTTGAATAACAAGCTTATTACATGCGAATCCTATTGGGAACCTACTCAATTCGCAATGATACTTGGATTCCGTTCCTTAAAATGTTGCTCGATATTGAAAAGCAAACTCATACAAGCATGTCCCATTGGGAACTCACTGAATTCGCCTAGAAATTTTGATTGCATTCGTGAAAATTTTTCTATATCCCGAACAGTCCACTTATTACTACTGCGGCCTATTGGGAACTAACCGAATTCACAATGTTACTCAGATTCGGCTCACCAAATTTTTATAAATCTTTAAAAGTACACATATTACAAGAGCAGGCTACTAGGAACTAACTGAATTCACAAAGAAACAGTGTTTCAGTTCGTTAAAACGTTGCTCTATCTTGAATAACAAGCTTATTACATGCGAATCCTATTGGGAACCTACTCAATTCGCAATGATACTTGGATTCCGTTCCTTAAAATGTTGCTCGATATTGAAAAGCAAACTCATACAAGCATGTCCCATTGGGAACTCACTGAATTCGCCTAGAAATTTTGATTCCATTCGTGAAAATTTTTCTATATCCCGAACAGTCCACTTATTACTACAGCGGCCTATTGGGAACTACCGAATTCACAATGTTACTCAGATTCGGCTCACCAAATTTTTATAAATCTTGAAAAGTACACATATTACAAGAGCAGGCTACTAGGAACTAACTGAATTCACAAAGAAACAGTGTTTCAGTTCGTTAAAACGTTGCTCTATCTTGAATAACAAGCTTATTACATGCGAATCCTATTGGGAACCTACTCAATTCGCAATGATACTTGGATTCCGTTCCTTAAAATGTTGCTCGATATTGAAAAGCAAACTCATACAAGCATGTCCCATTGGGAACTCACTGAATTCGCCTCGAAATTTTACTTCCATTCGTGAAAATTTTCTATATCCCGAACAGTCCACTTATTACTACTGCGGCCTATTGGGAACTAACCGAATTCACCATGTTACTCAGATTCGGCTAACCAAACTTTTAAAAATCTCTAAAAGTACACATATTACAAGAGCAGGCTACTAGGAACTAACTGAATTCACAAAGAAACAGTGTTTCAGTTCGTTAAAACGTTGCTCTATCTTGAATAACAAGCTTATTACATGCGAACCCTATTGGGAAAGTACTCAATTCACAATGATACTTGGATTCCGTTCCTTAAAATGTTGCTCGATATTGAAAAGCAAACTCATACAAGCATGTCCCATTGGGAACTCACTGAATTCGCCTAAAAATTTTGATTCCATTCGTGAAAATTTTTCTATATCCCGAACAATCCACTTATTACTAATGCTGTCTATTGGGAACTAACCGAATTCACCATGTTACTCAGATTCGGCTCACCAAATTTTTATAAATCTTGAAAAGTACACATATTACAAGAGCAGGCTACTAGGAACTAACTGAATTCACAAAGAAACAGTGTTTCAGTTCGTTAAAACGTTGCTCTATCTTGAATAACAAGCTTATTACATGCGAATCCTATTGGGAACCTACTCAATTCACCATGATACTTTGATTCCGTTCCTTAAAATGTTGCTCGATATTGAAAAGCAAACTCATACAAGCATGTCCCATTGGGAACTCAGTGAATTCGCCTAGAAATTTTGATTCCATTCGTGAAAATTTTTCTATATACCGAATAGTCCACTTATTACTACTGCGGCCTATTGGGATCTAACCGAATTCACCATGTTACTCAGATTCGGCTCACCAAATTTTTATAAATCTTTAAAAGTACACATATTACAAGAGCAGGCTACTAGGAACTAACTGAATTCACAAAGAAACAGTGTTTCAGTTCGTTAAAACGTTGCTCTATCTTGAATAACAAGCTTATTACATGCGAATCCTATTGGGAACCTACTCAATTCGCAATGATACTTGGATTCCGTTCCTTAAAATGTTGCTCGATATTGAAAAGCAAACTCATACAAGCATGTCCCATTGGGAACTCACTGAATTCGCCTCGAAATTTTGATTCCATTCGTGAAAATTTTCTATATCCCGAATAGTCCACTTATTACTACTGCGGCCTATTGGGAACTAACCGAATTCACCATGTTACTCAGATTCGGCTAACCAAACTTTTAAAAATCTTTAAAAGTACACATATTACAAGAGCAGGCTACTAGGAACTAACTGAATTCACAAAGAAACAGTGTTTCAGTTCGTTAAAACGTTGCTCTATCTTGAATAACAAGCTTATTACATGCGAATTCTATTGGGAACCTACTCAATTTGCAATGATACTTGGATTTCGTTACTTAAAATGTTGCTCGATATTGAAAAGCAAACTCATACAAGCATGTCCATTGGGAACTCACTGAATTCTCTAGAAATTTTGATTCCATTCGTGAAAATTTTTCTATATACCGAACAGTCCACTTATTACTACTGCGGCCTATTGGGAACTAACCGAGTTCACCATGTTACTCAGATTCAGCTCACCAAATTTTTATAAATCTTGAAAAGTACACATATTACAAGAGCAGGCTACTAGGAACTAACTGAATTCACAAAGAAACAGTGTTTCAGTTCGTTAAAACGTTGCTCTATCTTGAATAACAAGCTTATTACATGCGAATCCTATTGGGAACCTACTCAATTCGCAATGATACTTGGATTCCGTTCCTTAAAATGTTGCTCGATATTGAAAAGCAAACTCATACAAGCATGTCCCATTGGGAACTCACTGAATTCGCCTAGAAATTTTGATTCCATTCGTGAAAATTTTTCTATATCCAAAACAGTCCACCTATTACTACTGCCGCCTATTGGGAACTAACCGAATTCACAATGTTACTCAGATTCGGCTCACCAAATTTTTATAAATCTTGAAAAGTACACATATTACAAGAGCAGGCTACTAGGAACTAACTGAATTCACAAAGAAACAGTGTTTCAGTTCGTTAAAACGTTGCTCTATCTTGAATAACAAGCTTATTACATGCGAATCCTATTGGGAACCTACTCAATTCGCAATGATACTTGGATTCCGTTCCTTAAAATGTTGCTCGATATTGAAAAGCAAACTCATACAAGCATGTCCCATTGGGAACTCACTGAATTCGCCTAGAAATTTTGATTCCATTCGTGAAAATTTTTCTATATACCGAACAGTCCACTTATTACTACTGCGGCCTATTGGGAACTAACCGAATTCACCATGTTACTCAGATTCGGCTCACCAAATTTTTATAAATCTTTAAAAGTACACATATTACAAGAGCAGGCTACTAGGAACTAACTGAATTCACAAAGAAACAGTGTTTCAGTTCGTTAAAACGTTGCTCTATCTTGAATAACAAGCTTATTACATGCGAATCCTATTGGGAACCTACTCAATTCGCAATGTTACTTGGATTCCGTTCCTTAAAATGTTGCTCGATATTGAAAAGCAAACTCATACAAGCATGTCCCATTGGGAACTCACTGAATTCTCTAGAAATTTTGATTCCATTCGTGAAAATTTTTCTATATCCCGAACAGTCCACTTATTACTACTGCGGCCTATTGGGAACTAACCGAGTTCACCATGTTACTCAGATTCAGCTCACCAAATTTTTATAAATCTTTAAAAGTACACATATTACAAGAGCAGGCTACTAGGAACTAACTGAATTCACAAAGAAACAGTGTTTCAGTTCGTTAAAACGTTGCTCTATCTTGAATAACAAGCTTATTACATGCGAATCCTATTGGGAACCTACTCAATTCGCAATGATACTTGGATTCCGTTCCTTAAAATGTTGCTCGATATTGAAAAGCAAACTCATACAAGCATGTCCCATTGGGAACTCACTGAATTCGCCTAGAAATTTTGATTCCATTCGTGTAAATTTTTCTATATCCAAAACAGTCCACCTATTACTACTGCCGCCTATTGGGAACTAACCGAATTCACAATGTTACTCAGATTCGGCTCACCAAATTTTTATAAATCTTGAAAAGTACACATATTACAAGAGCAGGCTACTAGGAACTAACTGAATTCACAAAGAAACAGTGTTTCAGTTCGTTAAAATGTTGCTCTATCTTGAATAACAAGCTTATTACATGCGAATCCTATTGGGAACCTACTCAATTCGCAATGATACTTGGATTCCGTTCCTTAAAATGTTGCTCGATATTGAAAAGCAAACTCATACAAGCATGTCCCATTGGGAACTCACTGAATTCGCCTAGAAATTTTGATTCCATTCGTGAAAATTTTTCTATATCCCGAACAGTCCACTTATTACTACTGCGGCCTATTGGGAACTAACCGAATTCACAATGTTACTCAGATTCGGCTCACCAAATTTTATAAATCTCGAAAAGTACACATATTACAAGAGCAGGCTACTAGGAACTAACTGAATTCACAAAGAAACAGTGTTTCAGTTCGTTAAAACGTTGCTCTATCTTGAATAACAAGCTTATTACATGCGAATCCTATTGGGAACCTACTCAATTCGCAATGATACTTGGATTCCGTTCCTTAAAATGTTGCTCGATATTGAAAAGCAAACTCATACAAGCATGTCCCATTGGGAACTCACTGAATTCGCCTCGAAATTTTGCTTCCATTCGTGAAAATTTTCTATATCCCGAACAGTCCACTTATTACTACTGCGGCCTATTGGGAACTAACCGAATTCACCATGTTACTCAGATTCGGCTAACCAAACTTTTAAAAATCTCTAAAAGTACACATATTACAAGAGCAGGCTACTAGGAACTAACTGAATTCACAAAGAAACAGTGTTTCAGTTCGTTAAAACGTTGCTCTATCTTGAATAACAAGCTTATTACATGCGAACCCTATTGGGAACCTACTCAATTCGCAATGATACTTGGATTCCGTTCCTTAAAATGTTGCTCGATATTGAAAAGCAAACTCATACAAGCATGTCCCATTGGGAACTCACTGAATTCGCCTAAAAATTTTGATTCCATTCGTGAAAATTTTTCTATATCCCGAACAATCCACTTATTACTACTGCCGGCTATTGGGAACTAACCGAATTCACCATGTTACTCAGATTCGGCTCACCAAATTTTTATAAATCTTGAAAAGTACACATATTACAAGAGCAGGCTACTAGGAACTAACTGAATTCACAAAGAAACAGTGTTTCAGTTCGTTAAAACGTTGCTCTATCTTGAATAACAAGCTTATTACATGCGAATCCTATTGGGAACCTACTCAATTCACCATGTTACTTGGATTCCGTTCCTTAAAATGTTGTTCGATATTGAAAAGCAAACTCATACAAGCATGTCCCATTGGGAACTCACTGAATTCGCCTAGAAATTTTGATTCCATTCGTGAAAATTTTTCTATATCCAAAACAGTCCACCTATTACTACTGCCGCCTATTGGGAACTAACCGAATTCACAATGTTACTCAGATTCGGCTCACCAAATTTTTATAAATCTTGAAAAGTACACATATTACAAGAGCAGGCTACTAGGAACTAACTGAATTCACAAAGAAACAGTGTTTCAGTTCGTTAAAATGTTGCTCTATCTTGAATAACAAGCTTATTACATGCGAAACCTATTGGGAACCTACTCAATTCGCAATGATACTTGGATTCCGTTCCTTAAAATGTTGCTCGATATTGAAAAGCAAACTCATACAAGCATGTCCCATTGGGAACTCACTGAATTCGCCTAGAAATTTTGATTCCATTCGTGAAAATTTTTCTATATACCGAACAGTCCACTTATTACTACTGCGGCCTATTGGGAACTAACCGAATTCACCATGTTACTCAGATTCGGCTCACCAAATTTTTATAAATCTTTAAAAGTACACATATTACAAGAGCAGGCTACTAGGAACTAACTGAATTCACAAAGAAACAGTGTTTCAGTTCGTTAAAACGTTGCTCTATCTTGAATAACAAGCTTATTACATGCGAATCCTATTGGGAACCTACTCAATTCGCAATGATACTTGGATTCCGTTCCTTAAAATGTTGCTCGATATTGAAAAGCAAACTCATACAAGCATGTCCCATTGGGAACTCACTGAATTCTCTAGAAATTTTGATTCCATTCGTGAAAATTTTTCTATATCCCGAACAGTCCACTTATTACTACTGCGGCCTATTGGGAACTAACCGAGTTCACCATGTTACTCAGATTCAGCTCACCAAATTTTTATAAATCTTTAAAAGTACACATATTACAAGAGCAGGCTACTAGGAACTAACTGAATTCACAAAGAAACAGTGTTTCAGTTCGTTAAAACGTTGCTCTATCTTGAATAACAAGCTTATTACATGCGAATCCTATTGGGAACCTACTCAATTCGCAATGATACTTGGATTCCGTTCCTTAAAATGTTGCTCGATATTGAAAAGCAAACTCATACAAGCATGTCCCATTGGGAACTCACTGAATTCGCCTAGAAATTTTGATTCCATTCGTGTAAATTTTTCTATATCCAAAACAGTCCACCTATTACTACTGCCGCCTATTGGGAACTAACCGAATTCACAATGTTACTCAGATTCGGCTCACCAAATTTTTATAAATCTTGAAAAGTACACATATTACAAGAGCAGGCTACTAGGAACTAACTGAATTCACAAAGAAACAGTGTTTCAGTTCGTTAAAATGTTGCTCTATCTTGAATAACAAGCTTATTACATGCGAATCCTATTGGGAACCTACTCAATTCGCAATGATACTTGGATTCCGTTCCTTAAAATGTTGCTCGATATTGAAAAGCAAACTCATACAAGCATGTCCCATTGGGAACTCACTGAATTCGCCTAGAAATTTTGATTCCATTCGTGAAAATTTTTCTATATCCCGAACAGTCCACTTATTACTACTGCGGCCTATTGGGAACTAACCGAATTCACAATGTTACTCAGATTCGGCTCACCAAATTTTTATAAATCTTGAAAAGTACACATATTACAAGAGCAGGCTACTAGGAACTAACTGAATTCACAAAGAAACAGTGTTTCAGTTCGTTAAAACGTTGCTCTATCTTGAATAACAAGCTTATTACATGCGAATCCTATTGGGAACCTACTCAATTCGCAATGATACTTGGATTCCGTTCCTTAAAATGTTGCTCGATATTGAAAAGCAAACTCATACAAGCATGTCCCATTGGGAACTCACTGAATTCGCCTCGAAATTTTGCTTCCATTCATGAAAATTTTCTATATCCCGAACAGTCCACTTATTACTACTGCGGCCTATTGGGAACTAACCGAATTCACCATGTTACTCAGATTCGGCTAACCAAACTTTTAAAAATCTCTAAAAGTACACATATTACAAGAGCAGGCTACTAGGAACTAACTGAATTCACAAAGAAACAGTGTTTCAGTTCGTTAAATCGTTGCTCTATCTTGAATAACAAGCTTATTACATGCGAACCCTATTGGGAACCTACTCAATTCGCAATGATACTTGGATTCCGTTCCTTAAAATGTTGCTCGATATTGAAAAGCAAACTCATACAAGCATGTCCCATTGGGAACTCACTGAATTCGCCTCGAAATTTTGATTCCATTCGTGAAAATTTTCTATATCCCGAATAGTCCACTTATTACTACTGCGGCCTATTGGGAACTAACCGAATTCACCATGTTACTCAGATTCGGCTAACCAAACTTTTAAAAATCTTTAAAAGTACACATATTACAAGAGCAGGCTACTAGGAACTAACTGAATTCACAAAGAAACAGTGTTTCAGTTCGTTAAAACGTTGCTCTATCTTGAATAACAAGCTTATTACATGCGAATTCTATTGGGAACCTACTCAATTCGCAATGATACTTGGATTTCGTTACTTAAAATGTTGCTCAATATTGAAAAGCAAACTCATACAAGCATGTCCCATTGGGAACTCACTGAATTCTCTAGAAATTTTGATTCCATTCGTGAAAATTTTTCTATATCCCGAACAGTCCACTTATTACTACTGCGGCCTATTGGGAACTAACCGAGTTCACCATGTTACTCAGATTCAGCTCACCAAATTTTTATAAATCTTGAAAAGTACACATATTACAAGAGCAGGCTACTAGGAACTAACTGAATTCACAAAGAAACAGTGTTTCAGTTCGTTAAAACGTTGCTCTATCTTGAATAACAAGCTTATTACATGCGAATCCTATTGGGAACCTACTCAATTCGCAATGATACTTGGATTCCGTTCCTTAAAATGTTGCTCGATATTGAAAAGCAAACTCATACAAGCATGTCCCATTGGGAACTCACTGAATTCGCCTAGAAATTTTGATTCCATTCGTGAAAATTTTTCTATATCCAAAACAGTCCACCTATTACTACTGCCGCCTATTGGGAACTAACCGAATTCACAATGTTACTCAGATTCGGCTCACCAAATTTTTATAAATCTTGAAAAGTACACATATTACAAGAGCAGGCTACTAGGAACTAACTGAATTCACAAAGAAACAGTGTTTCAGTTCGTTAAAACGTTGCTCTATCTTGAATAACAAGCTTATTACATGCGAATCCTATTGGGAACCTACTCAATTCGCAATGATACTTGGATTCCGTTCCTTAAAATGTTGCTCGATATTGAAAGGCAAACTCATACAAGCATGTCCCCTTGGGAACTCACTGAATTCGCCTCGAAATTTTGCTTCCATTCGTGAAAATTTTCTATATCCCGAACAGTCCACTTATTACTACTGCGGCCTATTGGGAACTAACCGAATTCACCATGTTACTCAGATTCGGCTAACCAAACTTTTAAAAATCTCTAAAAGTACACATATTACAAGAGCAGGCTACTAGGAACTAACTGAATTCACAAAGAAACAGTGTTTCAGTTCGTTAAAACGTTGCTCTATCTTGAATAACAAGCTTATTACATGCGAACCCTATTGGGAACCTACTCAATTCGCAATGATACTTGGATTCCGTTCCTTAAAATGTTGCTCGATATTGAAAAGCAAACTCATACAAGCATGTCCCATTGGGAACTCACTGAATTCGCCTAAAAATTTTGATTCCATTCGTGAAAATTTTTCTATATCCCGAACAATCCACTTATTACTACTGCCGGCTATTGGGAACTAACCGAATTCACCATGTTACTCAGATTCGGCTCACCAAATTTTTATAAATCTTGAAAAGTACACATATTACAAGAGCAGGCTACTAGGAACTAACTGAATTCACAAAGAAACAGTGTTTCAGTTCGTTAAAACGTTGCTCTATCTTGAATAACAAGCTTATTACATGCGAATCCTATTGGGAACCTACTCAATTCACCATGTTACTTGGATTCCGTTCCTTAAAATGTTGCTCGATATTGAAAAGCAAACTCATACAAGCATGTCCCATTGGGAACTCACTGAATTCGCCTAGAAATTTTGATTCCATTCGTGAAAATTTTTCTATATCCAAAACAGTCCACCTATTACTACTGCCGCCTATTGGGAACTAACCGAATTCACAATGTTACTCAGATTCGGCTCACCAAATTTTTATAAATCTTGAAAAGTACACATATTACAAGAGCAGGCTACTAGGAACTAACTGAATTCACAAAGAAACAGTGTTTCAGTTCGTTAAAATGTTGCTCTATCTTGAATAACAAGCTTATTACATGCGAATCCTATTGGGAACCTACTCAATTCGCAATGATACTTGGATTCCGTTCCTTAAAATGTTGCTCGATATTGAAAAGCAAACTCATACAAGCATGTCCCATTGGGAACTCACTGAATTCGCCTAGAAATTTTGATTCCATTCGTGAAAATTTTTCTATATACCGAACAGTCCACTTATTACTACTGCGGCCTATTGGGAACTAACCGAATTCACCATGTTACTCAGATTCGGCTCACCAAATTTTTATAAATCTTTAAAAGTACACATATTACAAGAGCAGGCTACTAGGAACTAACTGAATTCACAAAGAAACAGTGTTTCAGTTCGTTAAAACGTTGCTCTATCTTGAATAACAAGCTTATTACATGCGAATCCTATTGGGAACCTACTCAATTCGCAATGATACTTGGATTCCGTTCCTTAAAATGTTGCTCGATATTGAAAAGCAAACTCATACAAGCATGTCCCATTGGGAACTCACTGAATTCGCCTCGAAATTTTGCTTCCATTCGTGAAAATTTTCTATATCCCGAACAGTCCACTTATTACTACTGCGGCCTATTGGGAACTAACCGAATTCACCATGTTACTCAGATTCGGCTAACCAAACTTTTAAATATCTCTAAAAGTACACATATTACAAGAGCAGGCTACTAGGAACTAACTGAATTCACAAAGAAACAGTGTTTCAGTTCGTTAAAACGTTGCTCTATCTTGAATAACAAGCTTATTACATGCGAATCCTATTGGGAACCTACTCAATTCGCAATGATACTTGGATTCCGTTCCTTAAAATGTTGCTCGATATTGAAAAGCAAACTCATACAAGCATGTCCCATTGGGAACTCACTGAATTCGCCTCGAAATTTTGATTCCATTCGTGAAAATTTTCTATATCCCGAATAGTCCACTTATTACTACTGCGGCCTATTGGGAACTAACCGAATTCACCAGGTTACTCAGATTCGGCTAACCAAACTTTTAAAAATCTTTAAAAGTACACATATTACAAGAGCAGGCTACTAGGAACTAACTGAATTCACAAAGAAACAGTGTTTCAGTTCGTTAAAACGTTGCTCTATCTTGAATAACAAGCTTATTACATGCGAATTCTATTGGGAACCTACTCAATTCGCAATGATACTTGGATTTCGTTACTTAAAATGTTGCTCGATATTGAAAAGCAAACTCATACAAGCATGTCCCATTGGGAACTCACTGAATTCTCTAGAAATTTTGATTCCATTCGTGAAAATTTTTCTATATCCCGAACAGTCCACTTATTACTACTGCGGCCTATTGGGAACTAACCGAGTTCACCATGTTACTCAGATTCAGCTTACCAAATTTTTATAAATCTTGAAAAGTACACATATTACAAGAGCAGGCTACTAGGAACTAACTGAATTCACAAAGAAACAGTGTTTCAGTTCGTTAAAACGTTGCTCTATCTTGAATAACAAGCTTATTACATGCGAATCCTATTGGGAACCTACTCAATTCGCAATGATACTTGGATTCCGTTCCTTAAAATGTTGCTCGATATTGAAAAGCAAACTCATACAAGCATGTCCCATTGGGAACTCACTGAATTCGCCTCGAAATTTTGCTTCCATTCGTGAAAATTTTCTATATCCCGAACAGTCCACTTATTACTACTGCGGCCTATTGGGAACTAACCGAATTCACCATGTTAATCAGATTCGGCTATCAAACTTTTAAAAATCTCTAAAAGTACACATATTACAAGAGCAGGCTACTAGGAACTAACTGAATTCACAAAGAAACAGTGTTTCAGTTCGTTAAAACGTTGCTCTATCTTGAATAACAAGCTTATTACATGCGAACCCTATTGGGAACCTACTCAATTCGCAATGATACTTGGATTCCGTTCCTTAAAATGTTGCTCGATATTGAAAAGCAAACTCATACAAGCATGTCCCATTGGGAACTCACTGAATTCGCCTAAAAATTTTGATTCCATTCGTGAAAATTTTTCTATATCCCGAACAATCCACTTATTACTACTGCCGGCTATTGGGAACTAACCGAATTCACCATGTTACTCAGATTCGGCTCACCAAATTTTTATAAATCTTGAAAAGTACACATATTACAAGAGCAGGCTACTAGGAACTAACTGAATTCACAAAGAAACAGTGTTTCAGTTCGTTAAAACGTTGCTCTATCTTGAATAACAAGCTTATTACATGCGAATCCTATTGGGAACCTACTCAATTCACCATGTTACTTGGATTCCGTTCCTTAAAATGTTGTTCGATATTGAAAAGCAAACTCATACAAGCATGTCCCATTGGGAACTCACTGAATTCGCCTAGAAATTTTGATTCCATTCGTGAAAATTTTTCTATATCCAAAACAGTCCACCTATTACTACTGCCGCCTATTGGGAACTAACCGAATTCACAATGTTACTCAGATTCGGCTCACCAAATTTTTATAAATCTTGAAAAGTACACATATTACAAGAGCAGGCTACTAGGAACTAACTGAATTCACAAAGAAACAGTGTTTCAGTTCGTTAAAATGTTGCTCTATCTTGAATAACAAGCTTATTACATGCGAATCCTATTGGGAACCTACTCAATTCGCAATGATACTTGGATTCCGTTCCTTAAAATGTTGCTCGATATTGAAAAGCAAACTCATACAAGCATGTCCCATTGGGAACTCACTGAATTCGCCTCGAAATTTTGATTCCATTCGTGAAAATTTTTCTATATACCGAACAGTCCACTTATTACTACTGCGGCCTATTGGGAACTAACCGAATTCACCATGTTACTCAGATTCGGCTCACCAAATTTTTATAAATCTTTAAAAGTACACATATTACAAGAGCAGGCTACTAGGAACTAACTGAATTCACAAAGAAACAGTGTTTCAGTTCGTTAAAACGTTGCTCTATCTTGAATAACAAGCTTATTACATGCGAATCCTATTGGGAACCTACTCAATTCGCAATGATACTTGGATTCCGTTCCTTAAAATGTTGCTCGATATTGAAAAGCAAACTCATACAAGCATGTCCCATTGGGAACTCACTGAATTCTCTAGAAATTTTGATTCCATTCGTGAAAATTTTTCTATATCCCGAACAGTCCACTTATTACTACTGCGGCCTATTGGGAACTAACCGAGTTCACCATGTTACTCAGATTCAGCTCACCAAATTTTTATAAATCTTTAAAAGTACACATATTACAAGAGCAGGCTACTAGGAACTAACTGAATTCACAAAGAAACAGTGTTTCAGTTCGTTAAAACGTTGCTCTATCTTGAATAACAAGCTTATTACATGCGAATCCTATTGGGAACCTACTCAATTCGCAATGATACTTGGATTCCGTTCCTTAAAATGTTGCTCGATATTGAAAAGCAAACTCATACAAGCATGTCCCATTGGGAACTCACTGAATTCGCCTAGAAATTTTGATTCCATTCGTGAAAATTTTTCTATATCCAAAACAGTCCACCTATTACTACTGCCGCCTATTGGGAACTAACCGAATTCACAATGTTACTCAGATTCGGCTCACCAAATTTTTATAAATCTTGAAAAGTACACATATTACAAGAGCAGGCTACTAGGAACTAACTGAATTCACAAAGAAACAGTGTTTCAGTTCGTTAAAACGTTGCTCTATCTTGAATAACAAGCTTATTACATGCGAATCCTATTGGGAACCTACTCAATTCGCAATGATACTTGGATTCCGTTCCTTAAAATGTTGCTCGATATTGAAAAGCAAACTCATACAAGCATGTCCCATTGGGAACTCACTGAATTCGCCTAGAAATTTTGATTCCATTCGTGAAAATTTTTCTATATCCAAAAGAGTCCACCTATTACTACTGCCGCCTATTGGGAACTAACCGAATTCACAATGTTACTCAGATTCGGCTCACCAAATTTTTATAAATCTTGAAAAGTACACATATTACAAGAGCAGGCTACTAGGAACTAACTGAATTCACAAAGAAACAGTGTTTCAGTTCGTTAAAACGTTGCTCTATCTTGAATAACAAGCTTATTACATGCGAATCCTATTGGGAACCTACTCAATTCGCAATGATACTTGGATTTCGTTCCTTAAAATGTTGCTCGATATTGAAAGGCAAACTCATACAAGCATGTCCCCTTGGGAACTCACTGAATTCGCCTCGAAATTTTGCTTCCATTCGTGAAAATTTTCTATATCCCGAACAGTCCACTTATTACTACTGCGGCCTATTGGGAACTAACCGAATTCACCATGTTACTCAGATTCGGCTAACCAAACTTTTAAAAATCTCTAAAAGTACACATATTACAAGAGCAGGCTACTAGGAACTAACTGAATTCACAAAGAAACAGTGTTTCAGTTCGTTAAAACGTTGCTCTATCTTGAATAACAAGCTTATTACATGCGAACCCTATTGGGAACCTACTCAATTCGCAATGATACTTGGATTCCGTTCCTTAAAATGTTGCTCGATATTGAAAAGCAAACTCATACAAGCATGTCCCATTGGGAACTCACTGAATTCGCCTAAAAATTTTGATTCCATTCGTGAAAATTTTTCTATATCCCGAACAATCCACTTATTACTACTGCCGGCTATTGGGAACTAACCGAATTCACCATGTTACTCAGATTCGGCTCACCAAATTTTTATAAATCTTGAAAAGTACACATATTACAAGAGCAGGCTACTAGGAACTAACTGAATTCACAAAGAAACAGTGTTTCAGTTCGTTAAAACGTTGCTCTATCTTGAATAACAAGCTTATTACATGCGAATCCTATTGGGAACCTACTCAATTCACCATGTTACTTGGATTCCGTTCCTTAAAATGTTGCTCTATATTGAAAAGCAAACTCATACAAGCATGTCCCATTGGGAACTCACTGAATTCGCCTAGAAATTTTGATTCCATTCGTGAAAATTTTTCTATATCCAAAACAGTCCACCTATTACTACTGCCGCCTATTGGGAACTAACCGAATTCACAATGTTACTCAGATTCGGCTCACCAAATTTTTATAAATCTTGAAAAGTACACATATTACAAGAGCAGGCTACTAGGAACTAACTGAATTCACAAAGAAACAGTGTTTCAGTTCGTTAAAATGTTGCTCTATCTTGAATAACAAGCTTATTACATGCGAATCCTATTGGGAACCTACTCAATTCGCAATGATACTTGGATTCCGTTCCTTAAAATGTTGCTCGATATTGAAAAGCAAACTCATACAAGCATGTCCCATTGGGAACTCACTGAATTCGCCTAGAAATTTTGATTCCATTCGTGAAAATTTTTCTATATACCGAACAGTCCACTTATTACTACTGCGGCCTATTGGGAACTAACCGAATTCACCATGTTACTCAGATTCGGCTCACCAAATTTTTATAAATCTTTAAAAGTACACATATTACAAGAGCAGGCTACTAGGAACTAACTGAATTCACAAAGAAACAGTGTTTCAGTTCGTTAAAACGTTGCTCTATCTTGAATAACAAGCTTATTACATGCGAATCCTATTGGGAACCTACTCAATTCTCAATGATACTTGGATTCCGTTCCTTAAAATGTTGCTCGATATTGAAAAGCAAACTCATACAAGCATGTCCCATTGGGAACTCACTGAATTCGCCTCGAAATTTTGCTTCCATTCGTGAAAATTTTCTATATCCCGAACAGTCCACTTATTACTACTGCGGCCTATTGGGAACTAACCGAATTCACCATGTTACTCAGATTCGGCTAACCAAACTTTTAAATATCTCTAAAAGTACACATATTACAAGAGCAGGCTACTAGGAACTAACTGAATTCACAAAGAAACAGTGTTTCAGTTCGTTAAAACGTTGCTCTATCTTGAATAACAAGCTTATTACATGCGAATCCTATTGGGAACCTACTCAATTCGCAATGATACTTGGATTCCGTTCCTTAAAATGTTGCTCGATATTGAAAAGCAAACTCATACAAGCATGTCCCATTGGGAACTCACTGAATTCGCCTCGAAATTTTGATTCCATTCGTGAAAATTTTCTATATCCCGAATAGTCCACTTATTACTACTGCGGCCTATTGGGAACTAACCGAATTCACCAGGTTACTCAGATTCGGCTAACCAAACTTTTAAAAATCTTTAAAAGTACACATATTACAAGAGCAGGCTACTAGGAACTAACTGAATTCACAAAGAAACAGTGTTTCAGTTCGTTAAAACGTTGCTCTATCTTGAATAACAAGCTTATTACATGCGAATTCTATTGGGAACCTACTCAATTCGCAATGATACTTGGATTTCGTTACTTAAAATGTTGCTCGATATTGAAAAGCAAACTCATACAAGCATGTCCCATTGGGAACTCACTGAATTCTCTAGAAATTTTGATTCCATTCGTGAAAATTTTTCTATATCCCGAACAGTCCACTTATTACTACTGCGGCCTATTGGGAACTAACCGAGTTCACCATGTTACTCAGATTCAGCTTACCAAATTTTTATAAATCTTGAAAAGTACACATATTACAAGAGCAGGCTACTAGGAACTAACTGAATTCACAAAGAAACAGTGTTTCAGTTCGTTAAAACGTTGCTCTATCTTGAATAACAAGCTTATTACATGCGAATCCTATTGGGAACCTACTCAATTCGCAATGATACTTGGATTCCGTTCCTTAAAATGTTGCTCGATATTGAAAAGCAAACTCATACAAGCATGTCCCATTGGGAACTCACTGAATTCGCCTCGAAATTTTGCTTGCATTCGTGAAAATTTTCTATATCCCGAACAGTCCACTTATTACTACTGCGGCCTATTGGGAACTAACCGAATTCACCATGTTAATCAGATTCGGCTATCAAACTTTTAAAAATCTCTAAAAGTACACATATTACAAGAGCAGGCTACTAGGAACTAACTGAATTCACAAAGAAACAGTGTTTCAGTTCGTTAAAACGTTGCTCTATCTTGAATAACAAGCTTATTACATGCGAACCCTATTGGGAACCTACTCAATTCGCAATGATACTTGGATTCCGTTCCTTAAAATGTTGCTCGATATTGAAAAGCAAACTCATACAAGCATATCCCATTGGGAACTCACTGAATTCGCCTAAAAATTTTGATTCCATTCGTGAAAATTTTTCTATATCCCGAACAATCCACTTATTACTACTGCCGGCTATTGGGAACTAACCGAATTCACCATGTTACTCAGATTCGGCTCACCAAATTTTTATAAATCTTGAAAAGTACACATATTACAAGAGCAGGCTACTAGGAACTAACTGAATTCACAAAGAAACAGTGTTTCAGTTCGTTAAAACGTTGCTCTATCTTGAATAACAAGCTTATTACATGCGAATCCTATTGGGAACCTACTCAATTCACCATGTTACTTGGATTCCGTTCCTTAAAATGTTGTTCGATATTGAAAAGCAAACTCATACAAGCATGTCCCATTGGGAACTCACTGAATTCGCCTAGAAATTTTGATTCCATTCGTGAAAATTTTTCTATATCCAAAACAGTCCACCTATTACTACTGCCGCCTATTGGGAACTAACCGAATTCACAATGTTACTCAGATTCGGCTCACCAAATTTTTATAAATCTTGAAAAGTACACATATTACAAGAGCAGGCTACTAGGAACTAACTGAATTCACAAAGAAACAGTGTTTCAGTTCGTTAAAATGTTGCTCTATCTTGAATAACAAGCTTATTACATGCGAATCCTATTGGGAACCTACTCAATTCGCAATGATACTTGGATTCCGTTCCTTAAAATGTTGCTCGATATTGAAAAGCAAACTCATACAAGCATGTCCCATTGGGAACTCACTGAATTCGCCTAGAAATTTTGATTCCATTCGTGAAAATTTTTCTATATACCGAACAGTCCACTTATTACTACTGCGGCCTATTGGGAACTAACCGAATTCACCATGTTACTCAGATTCGGCTCACCAAATTTTTATAAATCTTTAAAAGTACACATATTACAAGAGCAGGCTACTAGGAACTAACTGAATTCACAAAGAAACAGTGTTTCAGTTCGTTAAAACGTTGCTCTATCTTGAATAACAAGCTTATTACATGCGAATCCTATTGGGAACCTACTCAATTCGCAATGATACTTGGATTCCGTTCCTTAAAATGTTGCTCGATATTGAAAAGCAAACTCATACAAGCATGTCCCATTGGGAACTCACTGAATTCTCTAGAAATTTTGATTCCATTCGTGAAAATTTTTCTATATCCCGAACAGTCCACTTATTACTACTGCGGCCTATTGGGAACTAACCGAGTTCACCATGTTACTCAGATTCAGCTCACCAAATTTTTATAAATCTTTAAAAGTACACATATTACAAGAGCAGGCTACTAGGAACTAACTGAATTCACAAAGAAACAGTGTTTCAGTTCGTTAAAACGTTGCTCTATCTTGAATAACAAGCTTATTACATGCGAATCCTATTGGGAACCTACTCAATTCGCAATGATACTTGGATTCCGTTCCTTAAAATGTTGCTCGATATTGAAAAGCAAACTCATACAAGCATGTCCCATTGGGAACTCACTGAATTCGCCTAGAAATTTTGATTCCATTCGTGTAAATTTTTCTATATCCAAAACAGTCCACCTATTACTACTGCCGCCTATTGGGAACTAACCGAATTCACAATGTTACTCAGATTCGGCTCACCAAATTTTTATAAATCTTGAAAAGTACACATATTACAAGAGCAGGCTACTAGGAACTAACTGAATTCACAAAGAAACAGTGTTTCAGTTCGTTAAAATGTTGCTCTATCTTGAATAACAAGCTTATTACATGCGAATCCTATTGGGAACCTACTCAATTCGCAATGATACTTGGATTCCGTTCCTTAAAATGTTGCTCGATATTGAAAAGCAAACTCATACAAGCATGTCCCATTGGGAACTCACTGAATTCGCCTAGAAATTTTGATTCCATTCGTGAAAATTTTTCTATATCCCGAACAGTCCACTTATTACTACTGCGGCCTATTGGGAACTAACCGAATTCACAATGTTACTCAGATTCGGCTCACCAAATTTTTATAAATCTTGAAAAGTACACATATTACAAGAGCAGGCTACTAGGAACTAACTGAATTCACAAAGAAACAGTGTTTCAGTTCGTTAAAACGTTGCTCTATCTTGAATAACAAGCTTATTACATGCGAATCCTATTGGGAACCTACTCAATTCGCAATGATACTTGGATTCCGTTCCTTAAAATGTTGCTCGATATTGAAAAGCAAACTCATACAAGCATGTCCCATTGGGAACTCACTGAATTCGCCTCGAAATTTTGCTTCCATTCGTGAAAATTTTCTATATCCCGAACAGTCCACTTATTACTACTGCGGCCTATTGGGAACTAACCGAATTCACCATGTTACTCAGATTCGGCTAACCAAACTTTTAAAAATCTCTAAAAGTACACATATTACAAGAGCAGGCTACTAGGAACTAACTGAATTCACAAAGAAACAGTGTTTCAGTTCGTTAAAACGTTGCTCTATCTTGAATAACAAGCTTATTACATGCGAACCCTATTGGGAACCTACTCAATTCGCAATGATACTTGGATTCCGTTCCTTAAAATGTTGCTCGATATTGAAAAGCAAACTCATACAAGCATGTCCCATTGGGAACTCACTGAATTCTCCTCGAAATTTTGATTCCATTCGTGAAAATTTTCTATATCCCGAATAGTCCACTTATTACTACTGCGGCCTATTGGGAACTAACCGAATTCACCAGGTTACTCAGATTCGGCTAACCAAACTTTTAAAAATCTTTAAAAGTACACATATTACAAGAGCAGGCTACTAGGAACTAACTGAATTCACAAAGAAACAGTGTTTCAGTTCGTTAAAACGTTGCTCTATCTTGAATAACAAGCTTATTACATGCGAATTCTATTGGGAACCTACTCAATTCGCAATGATACTTGGATTTCGTTACTTAAAATGTTGCTCAATATTGAAAAGCAAACTCATACAAGCATGTCCCATTGGGAACTCACTGAATTCTCTAGAAATTTTGATTCCATTCGTGAAAATTTTTCTATATCCCGAACAGTCCACTTATTACTACTGCGGCCTATTGGGAACTAACCGAGTTCACCATGTTACTCAGATTCAGCTCACCAAATTTTTATAAATCTTGAAAAGTACACATATTACAAGAGCAGGCTACTAGGAACTAACTGAATTCACAAAGAAACAGTGTTTCAGTTCGTTAAAACGTTGCTCTATCTTGAATAACAAGCTTATTACATGCGAATCCTATTGGGAACCTACTCAATTCGCAATGATACTTGGATTCCGTTCCTTAAAATGTTGCTCGATATTGAAAAGCAAACTCATACAAGCATGTCCCATTGGGAACTCACTGAATTCGCCTAGAAATTTTGATTCCATTCGTGAAAATTTTTCTATATCCAAAACAGTCCACCTATTACTACTGCCGCCTATTGGGAACTAACCGAATTCACAATGTTACCTAGATTCGGCTCACCAAATTTTTATAAATCTTGAAAAGTACACATATTACAAGAGCAGGCTACTAGGAACTAACTGAATTCACAAAGAAACAGTGTTTCAGTTCGTTAAAACGTTGCTCTATCTTGAATAACAAGCTTATTACATGCGAATCCTATTGGGAACCTACTCAATTCGCAATGATACTTGGATTCCGTTCCTTAAAATGTTGCTCGATATTGAAAAGCAAACTCATACAAGCATGTCCCATTGGGAACTCACTGAATTCGCCTAGAAATTTTGATTCCATTCGTGAAAATTTTTCTATATCCAAAAGAGTCCACCTATTACTACTGCCGCCTATTGGGAACTAACCGAATTCACAATGTTACTCAGATTCGGCTCACCAAATTTTTATAAATCTTGAAAAGTACACATATTACAAGAGCAGGCTACTAGGAACTAACTGAATTCACAAAGAAACAGTGTTTCAGTTCGTTAAAACGTTGCTCTATCTTGAATAACAAGCTTATTACATGCGAATCCTATTGGGAACCTACTCAATTCGCAATGATACTTGGATTCCGTTCCTTAAAATGTTGCTCGATATTGAAAGGCAAACTCATACAAGCATGTCCCCTTGGGAACTCACTGAATTCGCCTCGAAATTTTGCTTCCATTCGTGAAAATTTTCTATATCCCGAACAGTCCACTTATTACTACTGCGGCCTATTGGGAACTAACCGAATTCACCATGTTACTCAGATTCGGCTAACCAAACTTTTAAAAATCTCTAAAAGTACACATATTACAAGAGCAGGCTACTAGGAACTAACTGAATTCACAAAGAAACAGTGTTTCAGTTCGTTAAAACGTTGCTCTATCTTGAATAACAAGCTTATTACATGCGAACCCTATTGGGAACCTACTCAATTCGCAATGATACTTGGATTCCGTTCCTTAAAATGTTGCTCGATATTGAAAAGCAAACTCATACAAGCATGTCCCATTGGGAACTCACTGAATTCGCCTAAAAATTTTGATTCCATTCGTGAAAATTTTTCTATATCCCGAACAATCCACTTATTACTACTGCCGGCTATTGGGAACTAACCGAATTCACCATGTTACTCAGATTCGGCTCACCAAATTTTTATAAATCTTGAAAAGTACACATATTACAAGAGCAGGCTGCTAGGAACTAACTGAATTCACAAAGAAACAGTGTTTCAGTTCGTTAAAACGTTGCTCTATCTTGAATAACAAGCTTATTACATGCGAATCCTATTGGGAACCTACTCAATTCACCATGTTACTTGGATTCCGTTCATTAAAATGTTGCTCGATATTGAAAAGCAAACTCATACAAGCATGTCCCATTGGGAACTCACTGAATTCGCCTAGAAATTTTGATTCCATTCGTGAAAATTTTTCTATATCCAAAACAGTCCACCTATTACTACTGCCGCCTATTGGGAACTAACCGAATTCACAATGTTACTCAGATTCGGCTCACCAAATTTTTATAAATCTTGAAAAGTACACATATTACAAGAGCAGGCTACTAGGAACTAACTGAATTCACAAAGAAACAGTGTTTCAGTTCGTTAAAATGTTGCTCTATCTTGAATAACAAGCTTATTACATGCGAATCCTATTGGGAACCTACTCAATTCGCAATGATACTTGGATTCCGTTCCTTAAAATGTTGCTCGATATTGAAAAGCAAACTCATACAAGCATGTCCCATTGGGAACTCACTGAATTCGCCTAGAAATTTTGATTCCATTCGTGAAAATTTTTCTATATACCGAACAGTCCACTTATTACTACTGCGGCCTATTGGGAACTAACCGAATTCACCATGTTACTCAGATTCGGCTCACCAAATTTTTATAAATCTTTAAAAGTACACATATTACAAGAGCAGGCTACTAGGAACTAACTGAATTCACAAAGAAACAGTGTTTCAGTTCGTTAAAACGTTGCTCTATCTTGAATAACAAGCTTATTACATGCGAATCCTATTGGGAACCTACTCAATTCGCAATGATACTTGGATTCCGTTCCTTAAAATGTTGCTCGATATTGAAAAGCAAACTCATACAAGCATGTCCCATTGGGAACTCACTGAATTCGCCTCGAAATTTTGCTTCCATTCGTGAAAATTTTCTATATCCCGAACAGTCCACTTATTACTACTGCGGCCTATTGGGAACTAACCGAATTCACCATGTTACTCAGATTCGGCTAACCAAACTTTTAAATATCTCTAAAAGTACACATATTACAAGAGCAGGCTACTAGGAACTAACTGAATTCACAAAGAAACAGTGTTTCAGTTCGTTAAAACGTTGCTCTATCTTGAATAACAAGCTTATTACATGCGAACCCTATTGGGAACCTACTCAATTCGCAATGATACTTGGATTCCGTTCCTTAAAATGTTGCTCGATATTGAAAAGCAAACTCATACAAGCATGTCCCATTGGGAACTCACTGAATTCGCCTCGAAATTTTGATTCCATTCGTGAAAATTTTCTATATCCCGAATAGTCCACTTATTACTACTGCGGCCTATTGGGAACTAACCGAATTCACCAGGTTACTCAGATTCGGCTAACCAAACTTTTAAAAATCTTTAAAAGTACACATATTACAAGAGCAGGCTACTAGGAACTAACTGAATTCACAAAGAAACAGTGTTTCAGTTCGTTAAAACGTTGCTCTATCTTGAATAACAAGCTTATTACATGCGAATTCTATTGGGAACCTACTCAATTCGCAATGATACTTGGATTTCGTTACTTAAAATGTTGCTCGATATTGAAAAGCAAACTCATACAAGCATGTCCCATTGGGAACTCACTGAATTCTCTAGAAATTTTGATTCCATTCGTGAAAATTTTTCTATATCCCGAACAGTCCACTTATTACTACTGCGGCCTATTGGGAACTAACCGAGTTCACCATGTTACTCAGATTCAGCTTACCAAATTTTTATAAATCTTGAAAAGTACACATATTACAAGAGCAGGCTACTAGGAACTAACTGAATTCACAAAGAAACAGTGTTTCAGTTCGTTAAAACGTTGCTCTATCTTGAATAACAAGCTTATTACATGCGAATCCTATTGGGAACCTACTCAATTCGCAATGATACTTGGATTCCGTTCCTTAAAATGTTGCTCGATATTGAAAAGCAAACTCATACAAGCATGTCCCATTGGGAACTCACTGAATTCGCCTAGAAATTTTGATTCCATTCGTGAAAATTTTTCTATATCCAAAACAGTCCACCTATTACTACTGCCGCCTATTGGGAACTAACCGAATTCACAATGTTACTCAGATTCGGCTCACCAAATTTTTATAAATCTTGAAAAGTACACATATTACAAGAGCAGGCTACTAGGAACTAACTGAATTCACAAAGAAACAGTGTTTCAGTTCGTTAAAACGTTGCTATATCTTGAATAACAAGCTTATTACATGCGAATCCTATTGGGAACCTACTCAATTCGCAATGATACTTGGATTCCGTTCCTTAAAATGTTGCTCGATATTGAAAAGCAAACTCATACAAGCATGTCCCATTGGGAACTCACTGAATTCGCCTCGAAATTTTGCTTCCATTCGTGAAAATTTTCTATATCCCGAACAGTCCACTTATTACTACTGCGGCCTATTGGGAACTAACCGAATTCACCATGTTACTCAGATTCGGCTAACCAAACTTTTAAAAATCTCTAAAAGTACACATATTACAAGAGCAGGCTACTAGGAACTAACTGAATTCACAAAGAAACAGTGTTTCAGTTCGTTAAAACGTTGCTCTATCTTGAATAACAAGCTTATTACATGCGAACCCTATTGGGAACCTACTCAATTCGCAATGATACTTGGATTCCGTTCCTTAAAATGTTGCTCGATATTGAAAAGCAAACTCATACAAGCATGTCCCATTGGGAACTCACTGAATTCGCCTAAAAATTTTGATTCCATTCGTGAAAATTTTTCTATATCCCGAACAATCCACTTATTACTAATGCTGTCTATTGGGAACTAACCGAATTCACCATGTTACTCAGATGCGGCTCACCAAATTTTTATAAATCTTGAAAAGTACACATATTACAAGAGCAGGCTACTAGGAACTAACTGAATTCACAAAGAAACAGTGTTTCAGTTCGTTAAAACGTTGCTCTATCTTGAATAACAAGCTTATTACATGCGAATCCTATTGGGAACCTACTCAATTCACCATGATACTTTGATTCCGTTCCTTAAAATGTTGCTCGATATTGAAAAGCAAACTCATACAAGCATGTCCCATTGGGAACTCAGTGAATTCGCCTAGAAATTTTGATTCCATTCGTGAAAATTTTTCTATATACCGAATAGTCCACTTATTACTACTGCGGCCTATTGGGATATAACCGAATTCACCATGTTACTCAGATTCGGCTCACCAAATGTTTATAAATCTTTAAAAGTACACATATTACAAGAGCAGGCTACTAGGAACTAACTGAATTCACAAAGAAACAGTGTTTCAGTTCGTTAAAACGTTGCTCTATCTTGATTAACAAGCTTATTACATGCGAATCCTATTGGGAACCTACTCAATTCGCAATGATACTTGGATTCCGTTCCTTAAAATGTTGCTCGATATTGAAAAGCAAACTCATACAAGCATGTCCCATTGGGAACTCACTGAATTCGCCTCGAAATTTTGATTCCATTCGTGAAAATTTTCTATATCCCGAATAGTCCACTTATTACTACTGCGGCCTATTGGGAACTAACCGAATTCACCATGTTACTCAGATTCGGCTAACCAAACTTTTAAAAATCTTTAAAAGTACACATATTACAAGAGCAGGCTACTAGGAACTAACTGAATTCACAAAGAAACAGTGTTTCAGTTCGTTAAAACGTTGCTCTATCTTGAATAACAAGCTTATTACATGCGAATTCTATTGGGAACCTACTCAATTCGCAATGATACTTGGATTTCGTTACTTAAAATGTTGCTCGATATTGAAAAGCAAACTCATACAAGCATGTCCCATTGGGAACTCACTGAATTCTCTAGAAATTTTGATTCCATTCGTGAAAATTTTTCTATATTCCGAACAGTCCACTTATTACTACTGCGGCCTATTGGGAACTAACCGAGTTCACCATGTTACTCAGATTCAGCTCACCAAATTTTTATAAATCTTGAAAAGTACACATATTACAAGAGCAGGCTACTAGGAACTAACTGAATTCACAAAGAAACAGTGTTTCAGTTCGTTAAAATGTTGCTCTATCTTGAATAACAAGCTTATTACATGCGAATCCTATTGGGAACCTACTCAATTCGCAATGATACTTGGATTCCGTTCCTTAAAATGTTGCTCGATATTGAAAAGCAAACTCATACAAGCATGTCCCATTGGGAACTCACTGAATTCGCCTAGAAATTTTGATTCCATTCGTGAAAATTTTTCTATATCCAAAACAGTCCACCTATTACTACTGCCGCCTATTGGGAACTAACCGAATTCACAATGTTACTCAGATTCGGCTCACCAAATTTTTATAAATCTTGAAAAGTACACATATTACAAGAGCAGGCTACTAGGAACTAACTGAATTCACAAAGAAACAGTGTTTCAGTTCGTTAAAACGTTGCTATATCTTGAATAACAAGCTTATTACATGCGAATCCTATTGGGAACCTACTCAATTCGCAATGATACTTGGATTCCGTTCCTTAAAATGTTGCTCGATATTGAAAAGCAAACTCATACAAGCATGTCCCATTGGGAACTCACTGAATTCGCCTCGAAATTTTGCTTCCATTCGTGAAAATTTTCTATATCCCGAACAGTCCACTTATTACTACTGCGGCCTATTGGGAACTAACCGAATTCACCATGTTACTCAGATTCGGCTAACCAAACTTTTAAAAATCTCTAAAAGTACACATATTACAAGAGCAGGCTACTAGGAACTAACTGAATTCACAAAGAAACAGTGTTTCAGTTCGTTAAAACGTTGCTCTATCTTGAATAACAAGCTTATTACATGCGAACCCTATTGGGAACCTACTCAATTCGCAATGATACTTGGATTCCGTTCCTTAAAATGTTGCTCGATATTGAAAAGCAAACTCATACAAGCATGTCCCATTGGGAACTCACTGAATTCGCCTAAAAATTTTGATTCCATTCGTGAAAATTTTTCTATATCCCGAACAATCCACTTATTACTAATGCTGTCTATTGGGAACTAACCGAATTCACCATGTTACTCAGATGCGGCTCACCAAATTTTTATAAATCTTGAAAAGTACACATATTACAAGAGCAGGCTACTAGGAACTAACTGAATTCACAAAGAAACAGTGTTTCAGTTCGTTAAAACGTTGCTCTATCTTGAATAACAAGCTTATTACATGCGAATCCTATTGGGAACCTACTCAATTCACCATGATACTTTGATTCCGTTCCTTAAAATGTTGCTCGATATTGAAAAGCAAACTCATACAAGCATGTCCCATTGGGAACTCAGTGAATTCGCCTAGAAATTTTGATTCCATTCGTGAAAATTTTTCTATATACCGAATAGTCCACTTATTACTACTGCGGCCTATTGGGATATAACCGAATTCACCATGTTACTCAGATTCGGCTCACCAAATGTTTATAAATCTTTAAAAGTACACATATTACAAGAGCAGGCTACTAGGAACTAACTGAATTCACAAAGAAACAGTGTTTCAGTTCGTTAAAACGTTGCTCTATCTTGATTAACAAGCTTATTACATGCGAATCCTATTGGGAACCTACTCAATTCGCAATGATACTTGGATTCCGTTCCTTAAAATGTTGCTCGATATTGAAAAGCAAACTCATACAAGCATGTCCCATTGGGAACTCACTGAATTCGCCTCGAAATTTTGATTCCATTCGTGAAAATTTTCTATATCCCGAATAGTCCACTTATTACTACTGCGGCCTATTGGGAACTAACCGAATTCACCATGTTACTCAGATTCGGCTAACCAAACTTTTAAAAATCTTTAAAAGTACACATATTACAAGAGCAGGCTACTAGGAACTAACTGAATTCACAAAGAAACAGTGTTTCAGTTCGTTAAAACGTTGCTCTATCTTGAATAACAAGCTTATTACATGCGAATTCTATTGGGAACCTACTCAATTCGCAATGATACTTGGATTTCGTTACTTAAAATGTTGCTCGATATTGAAAAGCAAACTCATACAAGCATGTCCCATTGGGAACTCACTGAATTCTCTAGAAATTTTGATTCCATTCGTGAAAATTTTTCTATATTCCGAACAGTCCACTTATTACTACTGCGGCCTATTGGGAACTAACCGAGTTCACCATGTTACTCAGATTCAGCTCACCAAATTTTTATAAATCTTGAAAAGTACACATATTACAAGAGCAGGCTACTAGGAACTAACTGAATTCACAAAGAAACAGTGTTTCAGTTCGTTAAAATGTTGCTCTATCTTGAATAACAAGCTTATTACATGCGAATCCTATTGGGAACCTACTCAATTCGCAATGATACTTGGATTCCGTTCCTTAAAATGTTGCTCGATATTGAAAAGCAAACTCATACAAGCATGTCCCATTGGGAACTCACTGAATTCGCCTAGAAATTTTGATTCCATTCGTGAAAATTTTTCTATATCCAAAACAGTCCACCTATTACTACTGCCGCCTATTGGGAACTAACCGAATTCACAATGTTACTCAGATTCGGCTCACCAAATTTTTATAAATCTTTAAAAGTACACATATTACAAGAGCAGGCTACTAGGAACTAACTGAATTCACAAAGAAACAGTGTTTCAGTTCGTTAAAACGTTGCTATATCTTGAATAACAAGCTTATTACATGCGAATCCTATTGGGAACCTACTCAATTCGCAATGATACTTGGATTCCGTTCCTTAAAATGTTGCTCGATATTGATAGCAAACTCATACAAGCATGTCCCATTGGGAACTCACTGAATTCGCCTAGAAATTTTGATTCCATTCGTGAAAATTTTTCTATATCCCGAACAGTCCACTTATTACTACTGCGGCCTATTGGGAACTAACCGAATTCACAATGTTACTCAGATTCGGCTCACCAAATTTTTATAAATCTTGAAAAGTACACATATTACAAGAGCAGGCTACTAGGAACTAACTGAATTCACAAAGAAACAGTGTTTCAGTTCGTTAAAACGTTGCTCTATCTTGAATAACAAGCTTATTACATGCGAATCCTTGGGAACCTACTCAATTCGCAATGATACTTAGATTCCGTTCCTTAAAATGTTGCTCGATATTGAAAAGCAAACTCATACAAGCATGTCCCATTGGGAACTCACTGAATTCGCCTCGAAATTTTGCTTCCATTCGTGAAAATTTTCTATAACCCGAACAGTCCACTTATTACTACTGCGGCCTATTGGGAACTAACCGAATTCACCATGTTACTCAGATTCGGCTAACCAAACTTTTAAAAATCTCTAAAAGTACACATATTACAAGAGCAGGCTACTAGGAACTAACTGAATTCACAAAGAAACAGTGTTTCAGTTCGTTAAAACGTTGCTCTATCTTGAATAACAAGCTTATTACATGCGAATCCTATTGGGAACCTACTCAATTCACCATGATACTTTGATTCCGTTCCTTAAAATGTTGCTCGATATTGAAAAGCAAACTCATACAAGCATGTCCCATTGGGAACTCACTGACTTCGCCTAGAAATTTGATTCCATTCGTGAAAATTTTTCTATATACCGAATAGTCCACTTATTACTACTGCGGCCTATTGGGATCTAACCGAATTCACCATGTTACTCAGATTCGGCTCACCAAATTTTTATAAATCTTTAAAATTACACATATTACAAGAGCAGGCTTCTAGTAACTAACTGAATTCACAAAGAAACAGTGTTTCAGTTCGTTAAAACGTTGCTCTATCTTGAATAACAAGCTTATTACATGCGAATCCTATTGGGAACCTACTCAATTCGCAATGATACTTGGATTCCGTTCCTTAAAATGTTGCTCGATATTGAAAAGCAAACTCATACAAGCATGTCCCATTGGGAACTCACTGAATTCGCCTCGAAATTTTGATTCCATTCGTGAAAATTCTATATCCCGAATAGTCCACTTATTACTACTGCGGCCTATTGGGAACTAACCGAATTCACCATGTTACTCAGATTCGGCTAACCAAACTTTTATAAATCTTTAAAAGTACACATATTACAAGAGCAGGCTACTAGGAACTAACTGAATTCACAAAGAAACAGTGTTTCAGTTCGTTAAAACGTTGCTCTATCTTGAATAACAAGCTTATTACATGCGAATCCTATTGGGAACCTACTCAATTCACCAGGATACTTGGATTCCGTTCCTTAAAATGTTGCTCGATATTGAAAAGCAAACTCATACAAGCATGTCCCATTGGGAACTCACTGAATTCGCCTCGAAATTTTGATTCCATTCGTGAAAATTTTTCTATATCCAAAACAGTCCACCTATTACTACTGCCGCCTATTGGGAACTAACCGAATTCACAATGTTACTCAGATTCGGCTCACCAAATTTTTATAAATCTTGAAAACTACACATATTACAAGAGCAGGCTACTAGGAACTAACTGAATTCACAAAGAAACAGTGTTTCAGTTCGTTAAAACGATGCTCTATATTGAATAACAAGCTTATTACATGCGACCCTATTGGGAACCTACTCAATTCGCAATGATACTTGGATTCCGTTCCTTAAAATGTTGCTCGATATTGAAAAGCAAACTCATACAAGCATGTCCCATTGGGAACTCACTGAATTCGCCTAAAAATTTTGATTCCATTCGTGAAAATTTTTCTATATCCCGAACAATCCACTTATTACTACTGCCGCCTATTGGGAACTAACCGAATTCACCATGTTACTCAGATTCGGCTCACCAAATTTTTATAAATCTTGAAAAGTACACATATTACAAGAGCAGGCTACTAGGAACTAACTGAATTCACAAAGAAACAGTGTTTCAGTTCGTTAAAACGTTGCTCTATCTTGAATAACAAGCTTATTACATGCGAATCCTATTGGGAACCTACTCAATTCGCAATGATACTTGGATACCGATCTTTAAAATGTTGCTCGATATTGAAAAGCAAACTCATACAAGCATGTCCCATTGGGAACTCACTGAATTCGCCTAGAAATTTTGATTCCATTCGTGAAAATTTTTCTATATCCCGAACAGTCCACTTATTACTACTGCCGCCTATTAGGAACTAACCGAATTCCCCAGGTTACTCAGATTCGGCTCACCAAATTTTTATAAATCTTGAAAAGTACACATATTACAAGAGCAGGCTACTAGGAACTAACTTAATTCACAAAGAAACAGTGTTTCAGTTCGTTAAAACGTTGCTCTATCTTGAATAACAAGCTTATTACATGCGAACCCTATTGGGAACCTAGTCAATTCGCAATGATACTTGGATTCCGTTCCTTAAAATGTTGCTCGATATTGAAAAGCAAACTCATACAAGCATGTCCCATTGGGAACTCACTGAATTCGCCTAAAAATTTTGATTCTATTCGTGAAAATTTTTCTATATCCCGAACAATCCACTTATTACTACTGCCGCCTATTGGGAACTAACCGAATTCACCATGTTACTCAGATTCGGCTCACCAAATTTTTATAAATCTTGAAAAGTACACATATTACAAGAGCAGGCTACTAGGAACTAACTGAATTCACAAAGAAACAGTGTTTCAGTTCGTTAAAACGTTGCTCTATCTTGAATAACAAGCTTATTACATGCGAATCCTATTGGGAACCTACTCAATTCACCATGATACTTGGATTCCGTTCCTTAAAATGTTGCTCGATATTGAAAAGCAAACTCATACAAGCATGTCCCATTGGGAACTCACTGAATTCGCCTAGAAATTTTGATTCCATTCGTGAAAAATTTTCTATATCCCGAACAGTCCACTTATTACTACTGCCGCCTATTAGGAACTAACCGAATTCACCAGGTTACTAAGATTCGGCTCACCAAATTTTTATAAATCTTGAAAAGTACACATATTACAAGAGCAGGCTACTAGGAACTAACTGAATTCACCAAGAAACAGAGTTTCAGTTCGTTAAAACGTTGCTCTATCTTGAATAACAAGCTTATTACATGCGAATCCTATTGGGAACCTATTCAATTCACCATGATACTTAGAGTCCGTTCCTTATAATGTTGCTCGATATTGAAAAGCAAAATCATACAAGCATGCCCATTGGGAACTCACTGAATTCGCCTAGAAATTTTGATTCCATTCGTGAAAATTTTTCTATAACCCGAACAGTCCACTTATTACTACTGCGGCCTATTGGGAACTAACCGAATTCACCATGTTACTCAGATTCGGCTAACCAAACTTTTAAAAATCTCTAAAAGTACACATATTACAAGAGCAGGCTACTAGGAACTAACTGAATTCACAAAGAAACAGTGTTTCAGTTCGTTAAAACGTTGCTCTATCTTGAATAACAAGCTTATTACATGCGAATCCTATTGGGAACCTACTCAATTCACCATGATACTTTGATTCCGTTCCTTAAAATGTTGCTCGATATTGAAAAGCAAACTCATACAAGCATGTCCCATTGGGAACTCACTGACTTCGCCTAGAAATTTGATTCCATTCGTGAAAATTTTTCTATATACCGAATAGTCCACTTATTACTACTGCGGCCTATTGGGATCTAACCGAATTCACCATGTTACTCAGATTCGGCTCACCAAATTTTTATAAATCTTTAAAATTACACATATTACAAGAGCAGGCTTCTAGTAACTAACTGAATTCACAAAGAAACAGTGTTTCAGTTCGTTAAAACGTTGCTCTATCTTGAATAACAAGCTTATTACATGCGAATCCTATTGGGAACCTACTCAATTCGCAATGATACTTGGATTCCGTTCCTTAAAATGTTGCTCGATATTGAAAAGCAAACTCATACAAGCATGTCCCATTGGGAACTCACTGAATTCGCCTCGAAATTTTGATTCCATTCGTGAAAATTCTATATCCCGAATAGTCCACTTATTACTACTGCGGCCTATTGGGAACTAACCGAATTCACCATGTTACTCAGATTCGGCTAACCAAACTTTTATAAATCTTTAAAAGTACACATATTACAAGAGCAGGCTACTAGGAACTAACTGAATTCACAAAGAAACAGTGTTTCAGTTCGTTAAAACGTTGCTCTATCTTGAATAACAAGCTTATTACATGCGAATCCTATTGGGAACCTACTCAATTCACCAGGATACTTGGATTCCGTTCCTTAAAATGTTGCTCGATATTGAAAAGCAAACTCATACAAGCATGTCCCATTGGGAACTCACTGAATTCGCCTCGAAATTTTGATTCCATTCGTGAAAATTTTTCTATATCCAAAACAGTCCACCTATTACTACTGCCGCCTATTGGGAACTAACCGAATTCACAATGTTACTCAGATTCGGCTCACCAAATTTTTATAAATCTTGAAAACTACACATATTACAAGAGCAGGCTACTAGGAACTAACTGAATTCACAAAGAAACAGTGTTTCAGTTCGTTAAAACGATGCTCTATATTGAATAACAAGCTTATTACATGCGACCCTATTGGGAACCTACTCAATTCGCAATGATACTTGGATTCCGTTCCTTAAAATGTTGCTCGATATTGAAAAGCAAACTCATACAAGCATGTCCCATTGGGAACTCACTGAATTCGCCTAAAAATTTTGATTCCATTCGTGAAAATTTTTCTATATCCCGAACAATCCACTTATTACTACTGCCGCCTATTGGGAACTAACCGAATTCACCATGTTACTCAGATTCGGCTCACCAAATTTTTATAAATCTTGAAAAGTACACATATTACAAGAGCAGGCTACTAGGAACTAACTGAATTCACAAAGAAACAGTGTTTCAGTTCGTTAAAACGTTGCTCTATCTTGAATAACAAGCTTATTACATGCGAATCCTATTGGGAACCTACTCAATTCGCAATGATACTTGGATACCGATCTTTAAAATGTTGCTCGATATTGAAAAGCAAACTCATACAAGCATGTCCCATTGGGAACTCACTGAATTCGCCTAGAAATTTTGATTCCATTCGTGAAAATTTTTCTATATCCCGAACAGTCCACTTATTACTACTGCCGCCTATTAGGAACTAACCGAATTCCCCAGGTTACTCAGATTCGGCTCACCAAATTTTTATAAATCTTGAAAAGTACACATATTACAAGAGCAGGCTACTAGGAACTAACTTAATTCACAAAGAAACAGTGTTTCAGTTCGTTAAAACGTTGCTCTATCTTGAATAACAAGCTTATTACATGCGAACCCTATTGGGAACCTAGTCAATTCGCAATGATACTTGGATTCCGTTCCTTAAAATGTTGCTCGATATTGAAAAGCAAACTCATACAAGCATGTCCCATTGGGAACTCACTGAATTCGCCTAAAAATTTTGATTCTATTCGTGAAAATTTTTCTATATCCCGAACAATCCACTTATTACTACTGCCGCCTATTGGGAACTAACCGAATTCACCATGTTACTCAGATTCGGCTCACCAAATTTTTATAAATCTTGAAAAGTACACATATTACAAGAGCAGGCTACTAGGAACTAACTGAATTCACAAAGAAACAGTGTTTCAGTTCGTTAAAACGTTGCTCTATCTTGAATAACAAGCTTATTACATGCGAATCCTATTGGGAACCTACTCAATTCACCATGATACTTGGATTCCGTTCCTTAAAATGTTGCTCGATATTGAAAAGCAAACTCATACAAGCATGTCCCATTGGGAACTCACTGAATTCGCCTAGAAATTTTGATTCCATTCGTGAAAAATTTTCTATATCCCGAACAGTCCACTTATTACTACTGCCGCCTATTAGGAACTAACCGAATTCACCAGGTTACTAAGATTCGGCTCACCAAATTTTTATAAATCTTGAAAAGTACACATATTACAAGAGCAGGCTACTAGGAACTAACTGAATTCACCAAGAAACAGAGTTTCAGTTCGTTAAAACGTTGCTCTATCTTGAATAACAAGCTTATTACATGCGAATCCTATTGGGAACCTATTCAATTCACCATGATACTTAGAGTCCGTTCCTTATAATGTTGCTCGATATTGAAAAGCAAAATCATACAAGCATGCCCATTGGGAACTCACTGAATTCGCCTAGAAATTTTGATTCCATTCGTGAAAATTTTTCTATAACCCGAACAGTCCACTTATTACTACTGCAGCCTATTGGGAACTAACCGAATTCACCATGTTACTCAGATTCGGCTCACCAAATTTTTATAAATCTTTAAAAGTACACATATTACAAGAGCAGGCTACTAGGAACTAAATGAATTCACAAAGAAACAGTGTTTCAGTTCGTTAAAACATTGCTCTATCTTGAATAACAAGCTTATTACATGCAAATCCTATTGGTAACCTACTCAATTCAGCATTATACTTGGATTCCGTTCCTTAAAATGTTGGTCGATATTGAAAAGCAAACTCATACAAGCATGTCCCATTGGGAACTCACTGAATTCGCCTCGAAATTTTGATTCCATTCGTGAAAATTTTCTATATCCCGAATAGTCCACTTATTACTACTGCGGTCTATTGGGAACTAACAGAGTTCACCATGTTACTCTGATTCGGCTCACCAAATTTTTATAAATCTTTAAAAGTACACATATTACAAGAGCAGGCTACTAGGAACTAACTGAATTCACAAAGAAACAGTGTTTCAGTTCGTTAAAACGTTGCTCTATCTTGAATAACAAGCTTATTACATGCGAATCCTATTGGGAATCTAGTCAGTTCACCATGATACTTGGATTCCGTTCCTTAAAATGTTGCTCTATATTGAAAAGCAAACTCATACAAGCATGTCCCATTGGGTATTCAGTGAATTCGCCTAGAAATTTTGATTCCATTAGTGAAAATTTTTCTATATCCCGAACAATCCACTTATTACTACTGCCGCTTATTAGGAACTAACCGAATTCACCAGGTTACTCAGATTCGGCTCACCAAATTTTTATAAATCTTGAAAAGTACACATATTACAAGAGCAGGCTACTAGGAACTAACTTAATTCACCAAGAAACAGTGTTTCAGTTCGTTAAAACGTTGCTCTATCTTGAATAACAAGCTTATTACATGCGAATCCTATTGGGAACCTACTCAATTCACCATGATACTTGGATTCGGTTCCTTAAAATGTTGCTCGATATTGAAAAGCAAACTCATACAAGCATGTCCCTTGGGAACTCACTGAATTCGCCTAGAAATTTTGATTCCATTCGTGAAAATTTTTCTATATCCCGAACAGTCCACTTATTACTACTGTGACCTATTTGGAACTAACCGAATTCACCATGTTACTCAGATTCGGCTAACCAAACTTTTAAAAATCTTGAAAAGTACACATATTGCAAGAGCAGGCTACTAGGAACTAACTGAATTCACAAAGAAACAGTGTTTCAGTTCGTTAAAACGTTGCTCTATCTTGAATAACAAGCTTATTACATGCGAATCCTATTGGGAACCTACTCAATTCACCAGGATACTTGGATTCCGTTCCTTAAAATGTTGCTCGATATTGAAAAGCAAACTCATACAAGCATGTCCCATTGGGAACTCACAGAATTCGCCTAGAAATTTTGATTCCATTCGTGAAAATTTTTCGATATCCAAAACAGTCCACCTATTACTACTGCCGCCTATTGGGAACTAACCGAATTCACAATGTTACTCAGATTCGGCTCACCAAATTTTTATAAATCTTGAAAAGTACACATATTACAAGAGCAGGCTACTAGGAACTAACTGAATTCACAAAGAAACAGTGTTTCAGTTCGTTAAAACGTTGCTCTATCTTGAATAACAAGCTTATTACATGCGAATCCTATTGGGAACCTACTCAATTCGCAATGATACTTGGATTCCGTTCCTTAAAATGTTGCTCGATATTGAAAAGCAAACTCATACAAGCATGTCCCATTGGGAACTCACTGAATTCGCCTAGAAATTTTGATTCCATTAGTGAAAATTTTTCTATATCCCGAACAGTCCACTTATTACTACTGCGGCCTATTGGGAACTAACCGAATTCACCATGTTACTCAGATTCGGCTCACCAAATGTTTATAAATCTTTAAAAGTACACATATTACAAGAGCAGGCTACTAGGAACTAACTGAATTCACAAAGAAACAGTGTTTCAGTTCGTTAAAACGTTGCTCTATCTTGAATAACAAGCTTATTACATGCGAATCCTATTGGGAACCTACTCAATTCGCAATGATACTTGGATTCCGTTCCTTAAAATGTTGCTCGATATTGAAAAGCAAACTCATACAAGCATGTCCCATTGGGAACTCACTGAATTCGCCTAGAAATTTTGATTCCATTCGTGAAATTTTTTCTATATCCAAAACAGTCCACTTATTACTACTGCCGCCTATTGGGAACTAACCGAATTCACCATGTTACTCAGATTCGGCCCACCAAAGTTTTATAAATCTGAAAAGTACACATATTACAAGAGCAGGCTACTAGGAACTAACTGAATTCACAAAGAAACAGTGTTTCAGTTCGTTAAAACGTTGCTCTATCTTGAATAACAAGCTTATTACATGTGAATCCTATTGGGAACCTACTCAATTCACCATGATACTTTGATTCCGTTCCTTAAAATGTTGCTCGATATTGAAAAGCAAACTCATACAAGCATGTCCCATTGGGAACTCACTGAATTCGCCTAGAAATTTTGATTCCATTCGTGAAAATTTTTCTATATACCGAATAGTCCACTTATTACTACTGCGGCCTATTGGGATCTAACCGAGTTCACCATGTTACTCAGATTCGGCTCACCAAATTTTTATAAATCTTTAAAAGTACACATATTACAAGAGCAGGCTACTAGGAACTAACTGAATTCACAAAGAAACAGTGTTTCAGTTCGTCAAAACGTTGCTCTATCTTGAATAACAAGCTTATTACATGCGAATCCTATTGGGAACCTACTCAATTCGCAATGATACTTGGATTCCGTTCCTTAAAATGTTGCTCAATATTGAAAGGCAAACTCATACAAGCATGTCCCATTGGGAACTCACTGAATTCGCCTAGAAATTTTGCTTCCATTCGTGAAAATTTTCTATATCCCGAACAGTCCACTTATTACTACTGTGGCCTATTGGGAACTAACCGAATTCACCATGTTACTCAGATTCGGCTAAACAAACTTTTAAAAATCTCTAAAAGTACACATATTACAAGAGCAGGCTACTAGGAACTAACTGAATTCACAAAGATACAGTGTTTCAGTTCGTTAAAACGTTGCTCTATCTT
Organism: Rattus norvegicus; assembly: GCF_021556685.1. Lineage (NCBI taxonomy): Eukaryota > Metazoa > Chordata > Mammalia > Rodentia > Muridae > Rattus > Rattus norvegicus. Next base: position 50,501,304 of record NC_141547.1, on the reverse strand, counting down.
GAATAACAAGCTTATTACATGCGACCCTATTGGGAACCTACTCAATTCGCAATGATACTTGGATTCCGTTCCTTAAAATGTTGCTCGATATTGAAAAGCAAACTCATACAAGCATGTCCCATTGGGAACTCACTGAATTCGCCTAAAAATTTTGATTCCATTCGTGAAAATTTTTCTATATCCCGAACAATCCACTTATTACTACTGCCGCCTATTGGGAACTAACCGAATTCACCATGTTACTCAGATTCGGCTCACCAAATTTTTATAAATCTTGAAAAGTACACATATTACAAGAGCAGGCTACTAGGAACTAACTGAATTCACAAAGAAACAGTGTTTTAGTTCGTTAAAACGTTGCTCTATCTTGAATAACAAGCTTATTACATGCGAATCCTATTGGGAACCTACTCAATTCGCAATGATACTTGGATTCCGTTCCTTAAAATGTTGCTCGATATTGAAAAGCAAACTCATACAAGCATGTCCCATTGGGAACTCACTGAATTCGCCTAGAAATTTTGATTCCATTCGTGAAATTTTTTCTATATCCAAAACAGTCCACCTATTACTACTGCCGCCTATTGGGAACTAACCGAATTCACAATGTTACTCAGATTCGGCTCACCAAATTTTTATAAATCTTGAAAAGTACACATATTACAAGAGCAGGCTACTAGGAACTAACTGAATTCACAAAGAAACAGTGTTTCAGTTCGTTAAAACGTTGCTCTATCTTGAATAACAAGCTTATTACATGCGAATCCTATTGGGAACCTACTCAATTCGCAATGATACTTGGATTCCGTTCCTTAAAATGTTGCTCGATATTGAAAAGCAAACTCATAAAAGCATGTCCCATTGGGAACTCACTGAATTCGCCTAGAAATTTTGATTCCATTCGTGAAAATTTTTCTATATCCCGAACAGTCCACTTATTACTACTGCGGCCTATTGGGAACTAACCGAGTTCACCATGTTACTCTGATTCGGCTCACCAAATTTTTATAAATCTTTAAAAGTACACATATTACAAGAGCAGGCTACTAGGAACTAACTGAATTCACAAAGAAACAGTGTTTCAGTTCGTTAAAACATTGCTCTATCTTGAATAACAAGCTTATTACATGCGAATCCTATTGGGAACCTACACAATTCACCATGATACTTGGATTCCGTTCCTTAAAATGTTGCTCGATATTGAAAAGCAAACTCATACAAGCATGTCCCATTGGGAACTCACTGAATTCGCCTAGAAATTTTGATTCCATTCGTGAAAATTTTTCTATATCCCGAACAGTCCACTTATTACTACTGCCGCCTATTAGGAAAAAACCGAATTCACCAGTTTACTCAGATTCGGCTCACCAAATTTTTATAAATCTTGAAAAGTACACATATTACAAGAGCAGGATACTAGGAACTAACTGAATTCACCAAGAAACAGTGTTTCAGTTCGTTAAAACGTTGCTCTATCTTGAATAACAAGCTTATTACATGCGAATCCTATTGGGAACCTACTCAATTCACCATGATACTTGGATTCCGTTCCTTAAAATGTTGCTCGATAATGAAAAGCAAAATCATACAAGCATGCCCATTGGGAACTCACTGAATTCGCCTAGAAATTTTGATTCCATTAGTGAAAATTTTTCTATAACCCGAACAGTCCACTTATTACTACTGCAGCCTATTGGGAACTAACCGAATTCACAATGTTACTCAGATTCGGCTCACCAAATTTTTATAAATCTTTAAAAGTACACATATTACAAGAGCAGGCTACTAGGAACTAACTGAATTCACAAAGAAACAGTGTTTCAGTTCGTTAAAACGTTGCTCTATCTTGAATAACAAGCTTATTACATGCGAATCCTATTGGTAACCTACTCAATTCAGCATTATACTTGGATTCCGTTCCTTAAAATGTTGCTCGATATTGAAAAGCAAACTCATACAAGCATGTCCCATTGGGAACTCACTGAATTCGCCTCGAAATTTTGATTGCATTCGTGAAAATTTTCTATATCCCGAATAGTCCACTTATTACTACTGCGGCCTATTGGGAACTAACCGAGTTCACAATGTTACTCAGATTCGGCTCACCAAATTTTTATAAATCTTGAAAAGTACACATATTACAAGAGCAGGCAACTAGGAACTAACTTAATTCACCAAGAAACAGTGTTTCAGTTCGTTAAAACGTTGCTCTATCTTGAATAACAAGCTTATTACATGCGAATCCTATTGGGAACCTAATCAATTCACCATGATACTTAGATTCCGTTCCTTAAAATGTTGCTCGATATTGAAAAGCAAACTCATACAAGCATGTCCCATTGGGAACTCACAGAATTCGCCTAGAAATTTTGATTCCATTCGTGAAAATTTTTCTATATCCAAAACTGTCCACCTATTACTACTGCCGCCTATTGGGAACTAACCGAATTCACAATGTTACTCAGATTCGGCTCACCAAATTTTTATAAATCTTGAAAAGTACACATATTACAAGAGCAGGCTACTAGGAACTAACTGAATTCACAAAGAAACAGTGTTTCAGTTCGTTAAAACGTTGCTCTATCTTGAATAACAAGCTTATTACATGCGAATCCTATTGGGAACCTACTCAATTCGCAATGATACTTGGATTCCGTTCCTTAAAATGTTGCTCGATATTGAAAAGCAAACTCATACAAGCATGTCCCATTGGGAACTCTTTAAATTCGCCTAGAAATTTTGATCCATTCGTGAAAATTTTTCTATATCCCGAACAGTCGACTTATTACTACTGCCGCCTATTGGGAACTAACCGAATTCACCATGTTACTCAGATTCGGCTCACCAAATTTTTATAAATCTTGAAAAGTACACATATTACAAGAGCAGGCCACTAGGAACTAACTGAATTCACAAAGAAACAGCGTTTCAGTTCGTTAAAACGTTGCTCTATCTTGAATAACAAGCTTATTACATGCGAATCCTATTGGGAACCTACTCAATTCGCAATGATACTTGGATTCCGTTCCTTAAAATGTTGCTCGATATTGAAAAGCAAACTCATACAAGCATGTCCCATTGGGAACTCACTGAATTCGCCTAGAAATTTTGATTCCATTCGTGAAAATTTTTCTATATCCAAAACAGTCACTTATTACTACTGCCGCCTATTGGGAACTAACCGAATTCACCATGTTACTCAGATTCGGCCCACCAAAGTTTTATAAATCTTGAAAAGTACACATATTACAATAGCAGGCTACTAGGAACTAACTAAATTCACAAAGAAACAGTGTTTCAGTTCGTTAAAACGTTGCTCTATCTTGAATAACAAGCTTATTACATGCGAATCCTATTGGGAACCTACTCAATTCACCATGATACTTTGATTCCGTTCCTTAAAATGTTGCTCGATATTGAAAAGCAAACTCATACAAGCATGTCCCATTGGGAACTCAGTGAATTCGCCTCGAAATTTTGAATCCATTCGTGAAAATTTTTCTATATACCGAATAGTCCACTTATTACTACTGCGGCCTATTGGGATCTAACCGAGTTCACCATGTTACTCAGATTCGGCTCACCAAATTTTTATAAATCGTTAAAAGTGCACATATTACAAGAGCAGGCTACTAGGAACTAACTGATCACAAAGAAACAGTGTTTCAGTTCGTTAAAACGTTGCTCTATCTTGAATAACAAGCTTATTACATGCGAATCCTATTGGGAACCTACTCAATTCGCAATGATACTTGGATTCCGTTCCTTAAAATGTTGCTCGATATTGAAAGGCAAACTCATACAAGCATGTCCCATTGGGAACTCACTGAATTCGCCTAGAAATGTTGATTCCATTCGTGAAAATTTTCTATATCCCGAAAAGTCCACTTATTACTACTGCGGCCTATTGGGAACTAACCGAATTCACCATGTTACTAAGATTCGGCTAACCAAACTTTTAAAAATCTCTAAAATTACACATATTACAAGAGCAGGCTACTAGGAACTAACTGAATTCACAAAGAAACAGTGTTTCAGTTCGTTAAAACGTTGCTCTATCTTGAATAACAAGCTTATTACATGCGAACCCTATTGGGAACCTACTCAATTCGCAATGATACTTGGATTCCGTTCCTTAAAATGTTGCTCGATATTGAAAAGCAATCTCATACAAGCATGTCCCATTGGGAACTCACTGAACTCGCCTAAAAATTTTGATTCCATTCGTGAAAATTTTTCTATATCCCGAACAATCCACTTATTACTACTGCCGCCTATTGGGAACTAACCGAATTCACCATGTTACTCATATTCGGCTCACCAAATTTTTATAAATCTTGAAAAGTACACATATTACAAGAGCAGGCTACTAGGAACTAACTGAATTCACAAAGAAACAGTGTTTCAGTTCGTTAAAACGTTGCTCTATCTTGAATAACAAGCTTATTACATGCGAATCCTATTGGGAACCTACTCAATTCACCATGATACTTTGATTCCGTTCCTTAAAATGTTGCTCGATATTGAAAAGCAAACTCATACAAGCATGTACCATTGGGAACTCAGTGAATTCGCCTCGAAATTTTGAATCCATTCGTGAAAATTTTTCGATATACCGAATAGTCCACTTATTACTACTGCGGCCTATTGGGATCTAACCGAGTTCACCATGTTACTCAGATTCGGCTCACCAAATTTTTATAAATCGTTAAAAGTACACATATTACAAGAGCAGGCTACTAGGAACTAACTGATCACAAAGAAACAGTGTTTCAGTTCGTTAAAACGTTGCTCTATCTTGAATAACAAGCTTATTACATGCGAATCCTATTGGGAACCTACTCAATTCGCAATGATACTTGGATTCCGTTCCTTAAAATGTTGCTCGATATTGAAAGGCAAACTCATACAAGCATGTCCCATTGGGAACTCACAGAATTCGCCTAGAAATTTTGATTCCATTCGTGAAAATTTTCTATATCCCGAAAAGTCCACTTATTACTACTGCGGCCTATTGGGAACTAACCGAATTCACCATGTTACTAAGATTCGGCTAACCAAACTTTTAAAAATCTCTAAAATTACACATATTACAAGAGCAGGCTACTAGGAACTAACTGAATTCACAAAGAAACAGTGTTTCAGTTCGTTAAAACGTTGCTCTATCTTGAATAACAAGCTTATTACATGCGAACCCTATTGGGAACCTACTCAATTCGCAATGATACTTGGATTCCGTTCCTTAAAATGTTGCTCGATATTGAAAAGCAATCTCATACAAGCATGTCCCATTGGGAACTCACTGAACTCGCCTAAAAATTTTGATTCCATTCGTGAAAATTTTTCTATATCCCGAACAATCCACTTATTACTACTGCCGCCTATTGGGAACTAACCGAATTCACCATGTTACTCATATTCGGCTCACCAAATTTTTGTAAATCTTGAAAAGTACACATATTACAAGAGCAGGCTACTAGGAACTAACTGAATTCACAAAGAAACAGTGTTTCAGTTCGTTAAAACGTTGCTCTATCTTGAATAACAAGCTTATTACATGCGAATCCTATTGGGAACCTACTAATTCACCATGATACTTGGATTCCGTTCCTTAAAATGTTGCTCGATATTGAAAAGCAAACTCATACAAGCATGTCCCATTGGGAACTCACTGAATTCGCCTAGAAATTTTGATTCCATTCGTGAAAATTTTTCTATATCCAAAACAGTCCACTTATTACTACTGCCGCCTATTGGGAACTAACCGAATTCACAATGTTACTCAGATTCGGCTCACCAAATTTTTATAAATCTTGAAAAGTACACATATTACAAGAGCAGGCTACTAGGAACTAACTGAATTCACAAAGAAACAGTGTTTCAGTTCGTTAAAACGTTGCTCTATCTTGAATAACAAGCTTATTACATGCGAATCCTATTGGGAACCTACTCAATTCGCCATGATACTTGGATTCCGTTCCTTAAAATGTTGCTCGATATTGAAAAGCAAACTCATACAAGCATGTCCCATTTGGAACTCACTGAATTCGCCTAGAAATTTTGATCAATTCGTGAAAATTTTTCTATATCCCGAACAGTCCACTTATTACTACTGCCGCCTATTGGGAACTAACCGAATTCACCATGTTACTCTGATTCGGCTCACCAAATTTTTATAAATCTTGAAAAGTACACATATTACAAGAGCAGCCCACTAGGAACTAACTGAATTCACAAAGAAACAGCGTTTCAGTTCGTTAAAACGTTGCTCTATCTTGAATAACAAGCTTATTACATGCGAATCCTATTGGGAACCTACTCAATTCGCAATGATACTTGGATTCCGTTCCTTAAAATGTTGCTCGATATTGAAAAGCAAACTCATACAAGCATGTCCCATTGGGAACTAATTGAATTCGCCTCGAAATTTTGATTCCATTCGTGAAAATTTTTCTATATCCAAAACAGTCCACTTATTACTACTGCCGCCTATTGGGAACTAACCGAATTCACCATGTTACTCAGATTCGGCCCACCAAAGTTTTATAAATCTCGAAAAGTACACATATTACAAGAGCAGGCTACTAGGAACTAACTGAATTCACCAAGAAACAGTGTTTCAGTTCGTTAAAACGTTGCTCTGTCTTGAATAACAAGGTCATTACATGCGAATCCTTCTTGGGAACCTACTCAATTCGCAATGATACTTGGATTCCGTTCCTTAAAATGTTGCTCGATATTGAAAAGCAAACTCATACAAGCATGTCCCATTGGGAACTCACTGAATTCGCCTAGAAATTTTGATTCCATTCGTGAAAATTTTTCTATATCCCGAACAGTCCACTTATTACTACTGCCGCCTATTGGGAACTAACCGAGTTCACCATGTTACTCAGATTCGGCTCACCAAATTTTTATAAATCTTTAAAAGTACACATATTACAAGAGCAGGCTACTAGGAACTAACTGAATTCACAAAGAAACAGTGTTTCAGTTCGTTAAAACGTTGCTCTATCTTGAATAACAAGCTTATTACATGCGAATCCTATTGGGAACCGACTCAATTCGCAATGATACTTGGATTCCGTTCCTTAAAATGTTGCTCGATATTGAAAAGCAAACTCATACAAGCATGTCCCATTGGGAACTCACTGAATTCTCTAGAAATTTTGATTCCATTCGTGAAAATTATTCTATATCCCGAACAGTCCACTTATTACTACTGCGGCCTATTGGGAACTAACCGAATTCACCATGTTACTCAGATTCGGCTCACCAAATTTTTATAAATCTTGAAAAGTACACATATTACAAGAGCAGGCTACTAGGAACTAACTGAATTCACAAAGAAACAGTGTTTCAGTTCGTTAAAACGTTGCTCTATCTTGAATAACAAGCTTATTACATGCGAATCCTATTGGGAACCTACACAATTCGCAATGATACTTGGATTCCGTTCCTTAAAATGTTGCTCGATATTGAAAAGCAAACTCATACAAGCATGTCCCATTGGGAACTCACTGAATTCGCCTAGAAATTTTGATCCATTCGTGAAAATTTTTCTATATCCCGAACAGTCCACTTATTACTACTGCCGCCTATTGGGAACTAACCGAATTCACCATGTTACTCAGATTCGGCTCACCAAATTTTTATAAATCTTGAAAAGTACACATATTACAAGAGCAGGCCACTAGGAACTAACTGAATTCACAAAGAAACAGCGTTTCAGTTCGTTAAAACGTTGCTCTATCTTGAATAACAAGCTTATTACATGCGAATCTTTTGGGAACCTACTCAATTCGCAATGATACTTGGATTCCGTTCCTTAAAATGTTGCTCGATATTGAAAAGCAAACTCATACAAGCATGTCCCATTGGGAACTCACTGAATTCGCCTAGAAATTTTGATTCCATTCGTGAAAATTTTTCTATATCCAAAACAGTCCACTTATTGCTACTGCCGCCTATTGGGAACTAACCGAATTCACCATGTTACTCAGATTCGGCCCACCAAAGTTTTATAAATCTTGAAAAGTACACATATTACAAGAGCAGGCTACTAGGACCTAACTGAATTCACAAAGAAACAGTGTTTCAGTTCGTTAAAACGTTGCTCTATCTTGAATAACAAGCTTATTACATGCGAATCCTATTGGGAACCTACTCAATTCACCATGATACTTTGATTCCGTTCCTTAAAATGTTGCTCGATATTGAAAAGCAAACTCATACAAGCATGTCCCATTGGGAACTCAGTGAATTCGCCTAGAAATTTTGATTCCATCCGTGAAAATTTTTCTATATACCGAATAGTCCACTTATTACTACTGCGGCCTATTGGGATCTAACCGAGTTCACCATGTTACTCAGATTCGGCTCACCAACTTTTTATAAATCTTTAAAAGTACACATATTACAAGAGCAGGCTACTAGGAACTAACTGAATTCACAAAGAAACAGTGTTTCAGTTCGTTAAAACGTTGCTCTATCTTGAATAACAAGCTTATTACATGCGAATTCTATTGGGAACCTACTCAATTCGCAATGATACTTGGATTCCGTTCCTTAAAATGTTGCTCGATATTGAAAACCAAACTCATACAAGCATGTCCCACTGGGAACTCACTGAATTCGCCTAGAAATTTTGATTCCATTCGCGAAAATTTTTCTATATCCCGAACAGTCCACTTATTACTACTGCGGCCTATTGGGAACTAACCGAATTCACCATGTTACTCAGATTCGGCTCACCAAATTTTTATAAATCTTGAAAAGTACACATATTACAAGAGCAGGCTACTAGGAACTAACTGAATTCACAAAGAAACAGTTTTTCAGTTCGTTAAAACATTGCTCTATCTTGAATAACAAGCTTATTACATGCGAATCCTATTGGGAACCTAGTCAATTCACCATGATACTTGGATTCCGTTCCTTAAAATGTTGCTCGATATTGAAAAGCAAACTCATACAAGCATGTCCCATTGGGAACTCACTGAATTCGCCTAGAAATTTTGATTCCATTCGTGAAAATTTTTCTATATCCCGAACAGTCCACTTATTACTACTGCCGCCTATGAGGAACTAACCGAATTCACCAGGTTACTCAGATTCGGCTCACCAAATTTTTATAAATCTTGAAAAGTACACATATTACAAGAGCAGGCTTAGGAACTAACTGAATTCACCAAGAAACCGTGTTTCAGTTCGTTAAAACGTTGCTCTATCTTGAATAACAAGCTTATTACATGCGAATCCTATTGGGAACCTATTCAATTCACCATGATACTTAGAGTCCGTTCCTTATAATGTTGCTCGATAATGAAAAGCAAAATCATACAAGCATGCCCATTGGGAACTCACTGAATTCGCCTAGAAATTTTGATTCCATTCGTGAAAATTTTTCTATAACCCGAATAGTCCACTTATTACTACTGCAGCCTATCGGGAACTAACCGAATTCACCATGTTACTCAGATTCGGCTCACCAAATTTTTATAAATATTTAAAAGTACACATATTACAAGAGCAGGCTACTAGGAACTAACTGAATTCACAAAGAAACAGTGTTTCAGTTCGTTAAAACGTTGCTCTATCTTGAATAACAAGCTTATTACATGCGAATCCTATTGGTAACCTACTCAATTCAGCATTATACTTGGATTCCGTTCCTTAAAATGTTGCTCGATATTGAAAAGCAAACTCATACAAGCATGTTCCATTGGGAATTCACTGAATTCGCCTAGAAATTTTGATCCCATTCGTGAAAATTTTTCTATATCCCGAACAGTCCACTTATTACTACTGCGGCCTATTGGGAACTAACGGAGTTCACCATGTTACTCAGATTCGGCTCACCAAATTTTTATAAATCTTGAAAAGTACACATATTACAAGAGCAGGCCACTAGGAACTAACTGAATTCACAAAGAAACAGCGTTTCAGTTCGTTAAAACGTTGCTCTATCTTGAATAACAAGCTTATTACAAGCGAATCCTATTGGGAACCTACTCAATTCGCAATGATACTTGGATTCCGTTCCTTAAAATGTTGCTCGATATTGAAAAGCAAACTCATACAAGCATGTCCCATTGGGAACTCACTGAATTCGCCAAGAAATTTTGATTCCATTCGTGAAAATTTTTCTATATCCAAAACAGTCCACTTATTGCTACTGCCGCCTATTGGGAACTAACCGAATTCACCATGTTACTCAGATTCGGCCCACCAAAGTTTTATAAATCTTGAAAAGTACACATATTACAAGAGCAGGCTACTAGGAACTAACTGAATTCACAAAGAAACAGTGTTTCAGTGCGTTAAAACGTTGCTCTATCTTGAATAACAAGCTTATTACATGCGAATCCTATTGGGAACCTACTCAATTCACCATGATACTTTGATTCCGTTCCTTAAAATGTTGCTCGATATTTAAAAGCAAACTCATACAAGCATGTCCCATTGGGAACTCAGTGAATTCGCCTAGAAATTTTGATTCCATCCGTGAAAATTTTTCTATATACCGAATAGTCCACTTATTACTACTGCGGCCTATTGGGATCTAACCGAGTTCACCATGTTACTCAGATTCGGCTCACCAAATTTTTATAAATCTTTAAAAGTACACATATTACAAGAGCAGGCTACTAGGAACTAACTGAATTCACCAAGAAACAGTGTTTCAGTTCGTTAAAACGTTGCTCTATCTTGAATAACAAGCTTATTACATGCGAATCCTATTGGGAACCTACTCAATTCGCAATGATACTTGGATTCCGTTCCTTAAAATGTTGCTCGATATTGAAAAGCAAACTCATACAAGCATGTCCCATTGGGAACTCACTGAATTCGCCTCGAAATTTTGATTCCATTCGTGAAAATTTTCTATATCCCGAACAGTCCACTTATTACTACTGCGGCCTATTGGGAACTAACCGAATTCACCATGTTACTCAGATTCGGCTCACCAAATTTTTATAAATCTTGAAAAGTACACATATTACAAGAGCAGGCTACTAGGAACTAACTGAATTCACAAAGAAACAGTTTTTCAGTTCGTTAAAACATTGCTCTATCTTGAATAACAAGCTTATTACATGCGAATCCTATTGGGAACCTAGTCAATTCACCATGATACTTGGATTCCGTTCCTTAAAATGTTGCTCGATATTGAAAAGCAAACTCATACAAGCATGTCCCATTGGGAACTCACTGAATTCGCCTAGAAATTTTGATTCCATTCGTGAAAATTTTTCTATATCCCGAACAGTCCACTTATTACTACTGCCGCCTATTAGGAACTAACAGAATTCACCAGGTACTCAGATTCGGCTCACCAAATTTTTATAAATCTTGAAAAGTACACATATTACAAGAGCAGGCTACTAGGAACTAACTGAATTCACAAAGAAACAGTGTTTCAGTTCGTTAAAACGTTGCTCTATCTTGAATAACAAGCTTATTACATGCGAATCCTATTGGGAACCTATTCAATTCACCATGATACTTAGAGTCCGTTCCTTATAATGTTGCTCGATAATGAAAAGCAAAATCATACAAGCATGCCCATTGGGAACTCACTGAATTCGCCTAGAAATTTTGATTCCATTCGTGAAAATTTTTCTATAACCCGAACAGTCCACTTATTACTACTGCAGCCTATTGGGAACTAACCGAATTCACCATGTTACTCAGATTCGGCTCACCAAATTTTTATAAATCTTTAAAAGTACACATATTACAAGAGCAGGCTACTAGGAACTAACTGAATTCACAAAGAAACAGTGTTTCAGTTCGTTAAAACGTTGCTCTATCTTGAATAACAAGCTTATTACATGCGAATCCTATTGGTAACCTACTCAATTCAGCATTATACTTGGATTCCGTTCCTTAAAATGTTGCTCGATATTGAAAAGCATACTCATACAAGCATGTCCCATTGGGAACTCACTGAATTCGCCTAGAAATTTTGATTCCATTCGTGAAAATTTTTCTATATCCCGAACAGTCCACTTATTACTACTGCGGCCTATTGGGAACTAACCGAGTTCACCATGTTACTCTGATTCGGCTCACCAAATTTTTATAAATCTTTAAAAGTACACATATTACAAGAGCAGGCTACTAGGAACTAACTGAATTCACAAAGAAACAGTGTTTCAGTTCGTTAAAACGTTGCTCTATCTTGAATAACAAGCTTATTACATGCGAATCCTATTGGGAACCTACTCATTTCACCATGATACTTGGATTCCGTTCCTTAAAATGTTGCTCGATATTGAAAAGCAAACTCATACAAGCATGTTCCATTGGGTATTCAGTGAATTCGCCTAGAAATTTTGATTCCATTAGTGAAAATTTTTCTATATCCCGAACAGTCCACTTATTACTACTGCCGCCTATTAGGAACTAACCGAATTCACCAGGTTACTCAGATTCGGCTCACCAAATTTTTATAAATCTTGAAAAGTACACATATTACAAGAGCAGGCTACTAGGAACTAACTAAATTCACCAAGAAACAGTGTTTCAGTTCGTTAAAACGTTGCTCTATCTTGAATAACAGGCTTATTACATGCGAATCCTATTGGGAACCTACTCAATTCACCATGATACTTGAATTCGGTTCCTTAAAATGTTGCTCGATATTGAAAAGCAAACTCATACAAGCATGTCCCTTGGGAACTCACTGAATTCGCCTAGAAATTTTGATTCCATTCGTGAAAATTTTTCTATATCCCGAACAGTCCACTTATTACTACTGCGGCCTATTGGGAACTAACCGAATTCACCATGTTACTCAGATTCGGCTCACCAAATTTTTATAAATCTTTAAAAGTACACATATTACAAGAGCAGGCTACTAGGAACTAACTGAATTCACAAAGAAACAGTGTTTCAGTTCGTTAAAACGTTGCTCTATCTTGAATAACAAGCTTATTACATGCGAACCCTATTGGGAACCTACTCAATTCGCAATGATACTTGGATTCCGTTCCTTAAAATGTTGCTCGATATTGAAAAGCAAACTCATACAAGCATGCCCATTGGGAACTCACTGAATTCGCCTAGAAATTTTGATTCCATTCGTGAAAATTTTTCTATAACCCGAACAGTCCACTTATTACTACTGCAGCCTATTGGGAACTAACCGAATTCACCATGTTACTCAGATTCGGCTCACCAAATTTTTATAAATCTTTAAAAGTACACATATTACAAGAGCAGGCTACTAGGAACTAACTGAATTCACAAAGAAACAGTGTTTCAGTTCGTTAAAACGTTGCTCTATCTTGAATAACAAGCTTATTACATGCGAATCCTATTGGTAACCTACTCTATTCAGCATTATACTTGGATTCCGTTCCTTAAAATGTTGCTCGATATTGAAAAGCAAACTCATACAAGCATGTCCCATTGGGAACTCACTGAATTCGCCTAGAAATTTTGATTCCATTCGTGAAAATTTTTCTATATCCCGAACAGTCCACTTATTACTACTGCGGCCTATTGGGAACTAACCGAGTTCACGATGTTACTCTGATTCGGCTCACCAAATTTTTATAAATCTTTAAAAGTACACATATTACAAGAGCAGGCTACTAGGAACTAACTGAATTCACAAAGAAACAGTGTTTCAGTTCGTTAAAACGTTGCTCTATCTTGAATAACAAGCTTATTACATGCGAATCCTATTGGGAACCTACTCATTTCACCATGATACTTGGATTCCGTTCCTTAAAATGTTGCTCGATATTGAAAAGCAAACTCATACAAGCATGTTCCATTGGGTATTCAGTGAATTCGCCTAGAAATTTTGATTCCATTAGTGAAAATTTTTTATATCCCGAACAGTCCACTTATTACTACTGCCGCCTATTAGGAACTAACCGAATTCACCAGGTTACTCAGATTCGGCTCACCAAATTTTTATAAATCTTGAAAAGTACACATATTACAAGAGCAGGCTACTAGGAACTAACTTAATTCACCAAGAAACAGTGTTTCAGTTCGTTAAAACGTTGCTCTATCTTGAATAACAAGCTTATTACATGCGAATCCTATTGGGAACCTACTCAATTCACCATGATACTTGGATTCGGTTCCTTAAAATGTTGCTCGATATTGAAAAGCAAACTCATACAAGCATGTCCCTTGGGAACTCACTGAATTCGCCTAGAAATTTTGATTCCATTCGTGAAAATTTTTCTATATCCCGAACAGTCCACTTATTACTACTGCGGCCTATTGGGAACTAACCGAATTCACAATGTTACTCAGATTCGACTCACCAAATTTTTATAAATCTTGAAAAGTACACATATTACAAGAGCAGGCTACTAGGAACTAACTGAATTCACAAAGAAACAGTGTTTCAGTTCGTTAAAACGTTGCTCTATCTTGAATAACAAGCTTATTACATGCGAACCCTATTGGGAACCTACTCAATTCGCAATGATACTTGGATTCCGTTCCTTAAAATGTTGCTCGATATTGAAAAGCAAACTCATACAAGCATGTCCCATTGGGAACTCACTGAATTCGCCTAGAAATTTTGATTCCATTCGTGAAAATTTTTCTATATCCCGAACAATCCTCTTATTACTACTGCCGCCTATTGGGAACTAACCGAATTCACCATGTTACTCAGATTCGGCTCACCAAATTTTTATAAATCTTTAAAAGTACACATATTACAAGAGCAGGCTACTTGGAACTAACTGAATTCACAAAGAAACAGTGTTTCAGTTCGTTAAAACGTTGCTCTATCTTGAATAACAAGCTTATTACATGCGAACCCTATTGGGAACCTACTCAATTCGCAATGATACTTGGATTCCGTTCCTTAAAATGTTGCTCGATATTGAAAAGCAAACTCATACAAGCATGTCCCATTGGGAACTCACTGAATTCGCCTAGAAATTTTGATTCCATTCGTGAAAATTTTTCTATATCCCGAACAGTCCACTTATTACTACTGCGGCCTATTGGGAACTAACCGAGTTCACCATGTTACTCTGATTCGGCTCACCAAATTTTTATAAATCTTTAAAAGTACACATATTACAAGACAGGCTACTAGGAACTAACTGAATTCACAAAGAAACAGTGTTTCAGTTCGTTAAAACGTTGCTCTATCTTGAATAACAAGCTTATTACATGCGAATCCTATTGGGAACCTACTCATTTCACCATGATACTTGGATTCCGTTCCTTAAAATGTTGCTCGATATTGAAAAGCAAACTCATACAAGCATGTTCCATTGGGTATTCAGTGAATTCGCCTAGAAATTTTGATTCCATTAGTGAAAATTTTTCTATATCCCGAACAGTCCACTTATTACTACTGCCGCCTATTAGGAACTAACCGAATTCACCAGGTTACTCAGATTCGGCTCACCAAATTTTTATAAATCTTGAAAAGTACACATATTACAAGAGCAGGCTACTAGGAACTAACTTAATTCACCAAGAAACAGTGTTTCAGTTCGTTAAAACGTTGCTCTATCTTGAATAACAGGCTTATTACATGCGAATCCTATTGGGAACCTACTCAATTCACCATGATACTTGAATTCGGTTCCTTAAAATGTTGCTCGATATTGAAAAGCAAACTCATACAAGCATGTCCCTTGGGAACTCACTGAATTCGCCTAGAAATTTTGATTCCATTCGTGAAAATTTTTCTATATCCCGAACAGTCCACTTATTACTACTGCGGCCTATTGGGAACTAACCGAATTCACAATGTTACTCAGATTCGACTCACCATATTTTTATAAATCTTGAAAAGTACACATATTACAAGAGCAGGCTACTAGGAACTAACTGAATTCACAAAGAAACAGTGTTTCAGTTCGTTAAAACGTTGCTCTATCTTGAATAACAAGCTTATTACATGCGAACCCTATTGGGAACCTACTCAATTCGCAATGATACTTGGATTCCGTTCCTTAAAATGTTGCTCGATATTGAAAAGCAAACTCATACAAGCATGTCCCATTTGGAACTCACTGAATTCGCCTAGAAATTTTGATTCCATTCGTGAAAATTTTTCTATATCC
Organism: Rattus norvegicus; assembly: GCF_021556685.1. Taxonomy (NCBI): domain Eukaryota; kingdom Metazoa; phylum Chordata; class Mammalia; order Rodentia; family Muridae; genus Rattus; species Rattus norvegicus. Next base: position 50,485,237 of record NC_141547.1, on the reverse strand, counting down.
CGAACAATCCTCTTATTACTACTGCCGCCTATTGGGAACTAACCGAATTCACCATGTTACTCAGATTCGGCTCACCAAATTTTTATAAATCTTTAAAAGTACACATATTACAAGAGCAGGCTACTAGGAACTAACTGAATTCACAAAGAAACAGTGTTTCAGTTCGTTAAAACGTTGCTCCATCTTGAATAACAAGCTTATTACATGCGAACCCTATTGGGAACCTACTCAATTCGCAATGATACTTGGATTCCGTTCCTTAAAATGTTGCTCGATATTGAAAAGCAAACTCATACAAGCATGCCCATTGGGAACTCACTGAATTCGCCTAGAAATTTTGATTCCATTCGTGAAAATTTTTCTATAACCCGAACAGTCCACTTATTACTACTGCAGCCTAATGGGAACTAACCGAATTCACCATGTTACTCAGATTCGGCTCACCAAATTTTTATAAATCTTTAAAAGTACACATATTACAAGAGCAGGCTACTAGGAACTAACTGAATTCACAAAGAAACAGTGTTTCAGTTCGTTAAAACGTTGCTCTATCTTGAATAACAAGCTTATTACATGCGAATCCTATTGGTAACCTACTCTATTCAGCATTATACTTGGATTCCGTTCCTTAAAATGTTGCTCGATATTGAAAAGCAAACTCATACAAGCATGTCCCATTGGGAACTCACTGAATTCGCCTAGAAATTTTGATTCCATTCGTGAAAATTTTTCTATATCCCGAACAGTCCACTTATTACTACTGCGGCCTATTGGGAACTAACCGAGTTCACCATGTTACTCTGATTCGGCTCACCAAATTTTTATAAATCTTTAAAAGTACACATATTACAAGAGCAGGCTACTAGGAACTAACTGAATTCACAAAGAAACAGTGTTTCAGTTCGTTAAAACGTTGCTCTATCTTGAATAACAAGCTTATTACATGCGAATCCTATTGGGAACCTACTCATTTCACCATGATACTTGGATTCCGTTCCTTAAAATGTTGCTCGATATTGAAAAGCAAACTCATACAAGCATGTTCCATTGGGTATTCAGTGAATTCGCCTAGAAATTTTGATTCCATTAGTGAAAATTTTTCTATATCCCGAACAGTCCACTTATTACTACTGCTGCCTATTAGGAACTAACCGAATTCACCAGGTTACTCAGATTCGGCTCACCAAATTTTTATAAATCTTGAAAAGTACACATATTACAAGAGCAGGCTACTAGGAACTAACTTAATTCACCAAGAAACAGTGTTTCAGTTCGTTAAAACGTTGCTCTATCTTGAATAACAAGCTTATTACATGCGAATCCTATTGGGAACCTACTCAATTCACCATGATACTTGGATTCGGTTCCTTAAAATGTTGCTCGATATTGAAAAGCAAACTCATACAAGCATGTCCCTTGGGAACTCACTGAATTCGCCTAGAAATTTTGATTCCATTCGTGAAAATTTTTCTATATCCCGAACAGTCCACTTATTACTACTGCGGCCTATTGGGAACTAACCGAATTCACAATGTTACTCAGATTCGACTCACCAAATTTTTATAAATCTTGAAAGGTACACATATTACAAGAGCAGGCTACTAGGAACTAACTGAATTCACAAAGAAACAGTGTTTCAGTTCGTTAAAACGTTGCTCTATCTTGAATAACAAGCTTATTACATGCGAACCCTATTGGGAACCTACTCAATTCGCAATGATACTTGGATTCCGTTCCTTAAAATGTTGCTCGATATTGAAAAGCAAACTCATACAAGCATGTCCCATTGGGAACTCACTGAATTCGCCTAGAAATTTTGATTCCATTCGTGAAAATTTTTCTATATCCCGAACAATCCTCTTATTACTACTGCCGCCTATTGGGAACTAACCGAATTCACCATGTTACTCAGATTCGGCTCACCAAATTTTTATAAATCTTTAAAAGTACACATATTACAAGAGCAGGCTACTAGGAACTAACTGAATTCACAAAGAAACAGTGTTTCAGTTCGTTAAAACGTTGCTCTATCTTGAATAACAAGCTTATTACATGCGAACCCTATTGGGAACCTACTCAATTCGCAATGATACTTGGATTCCGTTCCTTAAAATGTTGCTCGATATTGAAAAGCAAACTCATACAAGCATGCCCATTGGGAACTCACTGAATTCGCCTAGAAATTTTGATTCCATTCGTGAAAATTTTTCTATAACCCGAACAGTCCACTTATTACTACTGCAGCCTATTGGGAACTAACCGAATTCACCATGTTACTCAGATTCGGCTCACCAAATTTTTATAAATCTTTAAAAGTACACATATTACAAGAGCAGGCTACTAGGAACTAACTGAATTCACAAAGAAACAGTGTTTCAGTTCGTTAAAACGTTGCTCTATCTTGAATAACAAGCTTATTACATGCGAATCCTATTGGTAACCTACTCAATTCAGCATTATACTTGGATTCCGTTCCTTAAAATGTTGCTCGATATTGAAAAGCAAACTCATACAAGCATGTCCCATTGGGAACTCACTGAATTCGCCTAGAAATTTTGATTCCATTCGTGAAAATTTTTCTATATCCCGAACAGTCCACTTATTACTACTGCGGCCTATTGGGAACTAACCGAGTTCACCATGTTACTCTGATTCGGCTCACCAAATTTTTATAAATCTTTAAAAGTACACATATTACAAGAGCAGGCTACTAGGAACTAACTGAATTCACAAAGAAACAGTGTTTCAGTTCGTTAAAACGTTGCTCTATCTTGAAAAACAAGCTTATTACATGCGAATCCTATTGGGAACCTACTCATTTCACCATGATACTTGGATTCCGTTCCTTAAAATGTTGCTCGATATTGAAAAGCAAACTCATACAAGCATGTTCCATTGGGTATTCAGTGAATTCGCCTAGAAATTTTGATTCCATTAGTGAAAATTTTTCTATATCCCGAACAGTCCACTTATTACTACTGCCGCCTATTAGGAACTAACCGAATTCACCAGGTTACTCAGATTCGGCTCACCAAATTTTTATAAATCTTGAAAAGTACACATATTACAAGAGCAGGCTACTAGGAACTAACTTAATTCACCAAGAAACAGTGTTTCAGTTCGTTAAAACGTTGCTCTATCTTGAATAACAAGCTTATTACATGCGAATCCTATTGGGAACCTACTCAATTCACCATGATACTTGGATTCGGTTCCTTAAAATGTTGCTCGATATTGAAAAGCAAACTCATACAAGCATGTCCCTTGGGAACTCACTGAATTCGCCTAGAAATTTTGATTCCATTCGTGAAAATTTTTCTATATCCCGAACAGTCCACTTATTACTACTGCGGCCTATTGGGAACTAACCGAATTCACAATGTTACTCAGATTCGACTCACCAAATTTTTATAAATCTTGAAAAGTACACATATTACAAGAGCAGGCTACTAGGAACTAACTGAATTCACAAAGAAACAGTGTTTCAGTTCGTTAAAACGTTGCTCTATCTTGAATAACAAGCTTATTACATGCGAATCCTATTGGGAACCTACTCAATTCGCAATGATACTTGGATTCCGTTCCTTAAAATGTTGCTCGATATTGAAAAGCAAACTCATACAAGCATGTCCCATTGGGAACTCACTGAATTCGCCTAGAAATTTTGATTCCATTCGTGAAAATTTTTCTATATCCCGAACAGTCCACTTATTACTACTGCGGTCTATTGGGAACTAACCGAGTTCACCATGTTACTCTGATTCGGCTCACCAAATTTTTATAAATCTTTAAAAATACACATATTACAAGAGCAGGCTACTAGGAACTAACTGAATTCACAAAGAAACAGTGTTTCAGTATGTTAAAACGTTGCTCTATCTTGAATAACAAGCTTATTACATGCGAATCCTATTGGGAACCTACTCAATTCACCATGATACTTGGATTCCGTTCCTTAAAATGTTGCTCGATATTGAAAAGCAAACTCATACAAGCATGTCCCATTGGGTATTCAGTGAATTCGCCTAGAAATTTTGATTCCATTAGTGAAAATTTTTCTATATCCCGAACAGTCCACTTATTACTACTGCCGCCTATTAGGAACTAACCGAATTTACCAGGTTACTCAGATTCGGCTCACCAAATTTTTATAAATCTTGAAAAGTACACATATTACAAGAGCAGGCTACTAGGAACTAACTTAATTCACCAAGAAACAGTGTTTCAGTTCGTTAACGTTGCTCTATCTTGAATAACAAGCTTATTACATGCGAATCCTATTGGGAACCTACTCAATTCACCATGATACTTGGATTCGGTTCCTTAAAATGTTGCTCGATATTGAAAAGCAAACTCATACAAGCATGTCCCTTGGGAACTCACTGAATTCGCCTAGAAATTTTGATTCCATTCGTGAAAATTTTTCTATATCCCGAACAGTCCACTTATTACTACTGCGGCCTATTGGGAACTAACCGAATTCACAATGTTACTCAGATTCGGCTAACCAAACTTTTAAAAATCTTTAAAAGTACACATATTACAAGAGCAGGCTACTAGGAACTAACTGAATTCACAAAGAAACAGTGTTTCAGTTCGTTAAAACGTTGCTCTATCTTGAATAACAAGCTTATTACATGCGAACCCTATTGGGAACCTACTCAATTCGCAATGATACTTGGATTCCGTTCCTTAAAATGTTGCTCGATATTGAAAAGCAAACTCATACAAGCATGTCCCATTGGGAACTCACTGAATTCGCCTAAAAATTTTGATTCCATTCGTGAAAATTTTTCTATATCCCGAACAATCCACTTATTACTACTACGGCCTATTGGGAACTAACCGAATTCACAATGTTACTCAGATTCGGCTAACCAAACTTTTAAAAATCTTTAAAAGTACACATATTACAAGAGCAGGCTACTAGGAACTAACTGAATTCACAAAGAAACAGTGTTTCAGTTCGTTAAAACGTTGCTCTATCTTGAATAACAAGCTTATTACATGCGAACCCTATTGGGAACCTACTCAATTCGCAATGATACTTGGATTCCGTTCCTTAAAATGTTGCTCGATATTGAAAAGCAAACTCATACAAGCATGTCCCATTGGGAAGTCACTGAATTCGCCTAGAAATTTTGATTCCATTCGTGAAAATTTTTCTATATCCAAAACAGTCCACCTATTACTACTGCCGCCTATTGGGAACTAACCGAATTCACCATGTTACTCAGATTCGGCTCACCAAATTTTTATAAATCTTGAAAGGTACACATATTACAAGAGCAGGCTACTAGGAACTAACTGAATTCACAAAGAAACAGTGTTTCAGTTCGTTAAAACGTTGCTTTATCTTGAATAACAAGCTTATTACATGCGAATCCTATTGGGAACCTAGTCAGTTCACCAAGATACTTGGATTCCGTTCCTTAAAATGTTGCTCGAATTTGAAAAGCAAACTCATACAAGCATGTCCCATTGGGAACTCACTGAATTCGCCTAGAAATTTTGATTCCATTCGTGAAAATTTTTCTATATCCCGAACAGTCCACTTATTACTACTGCGGCCTATTGGGAACTAACCGAATTCACAATGTTACTCAGATTCGGCTCACCAAATTTTTATAAATCTTGAAAAGTACACATATTACAAGAGCAGGCTACTAGGAACTAACTAAATTCACAAAGAAACAGCGTTTCAGTTCGTTAAAACGTTGCTCTATCTTGAATAACAAGCTTATTACATGCGAACCCTATTGGGAACCTACTCAATTCGCAATGATACTTGGATTCCGTTCCTTAAAATGTTGCCCGATATTGAAAAGCAAACTCATACAAGCATGTCCCATTGGGAACTCACTGAATTCGCCTAGAAATTTTGATCCATTCGTGAAAATTTTTCTATATCCCGAACAGTCCACTTATTACTACTGCCGCCTATTTGGAACTGACCGAATTCACCATGTTACTCAGATTCGGCTCACCAAATTTTTATAAATCTTGAAAAGTACACATATTACAAGAGCAGGCCACTAGGAACTAACTGAATTCACAAAGAAACAGCGTTTCAGTTCGTTAAAACGTTGCTCTATCTTGAATAACAAGCTTATTACATGCGAATCCTATTGGGAACCTACTCAATTCGCAATGGTACTTGGATTCCGTTCCTTAAAATGTTGCTCGATATTGAAAAGCAAACTCATACAAGCATGTCCCATTGGGAACTCACTGAATTCGCCTAGAAATTTTGATTCCATTCGTGAAAATTTTTCTATATCCAAAACAGTCCACTTATTACTACTGCCGCCTATTGGGAACTAACCGAATTCACCATGTTACTCAGATTCGGCCCACCAAAGTTTTATAAATCTCGAAAAGTACACATATTACAAGAGCAGGCTACTAGGAACTAACTGAATTCTCAAAGAAACAGTGTTTCAGTTCGTTAAAACGTTGCTCTATCTTGAATAACAAGCTTATTACATGCGAATCCTATTGGGAACCTACTCATTCGCAATGATACTTGGATTCCGTTCCTTAAAATGTTGCTCGATATTGAAAAGCAAACTCATACAAGCATGTCCCATTGGGAACTCACTGAATTCGCCTAGAAATTTTGATTCCATTCGTGAAAATTTTTCTATATCCCGAACAGTCCACTTATTACTACTGCGGCCTATTGGGAACTAACCGAATTCACCATGTTACTCATATTCGGCTCACCAAATTTTTATAAATCTTTAAAAGTACACATATTACAAGAGCAGGCTAATAGGAACTAACTGAATTCACAGAGAAACAGTGTTTCAGTTCGTTAAAACGTTGCTCTATCTTGAATAACAAGCTTATTACATGCGAACCCTATTGGGAACCTACTCAATTCGCAATGATACTTAGATTCCGTTCCTTAAAATGTTGCACGATATTGAAAAGCAAACTCATACAAGCATGTCCCATTGGGAACTCACTGAATTCTATAGAAATTTTGATTCCATTCATGAAAATTTTTCTATATCCCGAACAGTCCACTTATTACTACTGCGGCCTATTGGGAACTAACCGAGTTCACCATGTTATTCAGATTCGGCTCACCAAATTTTTATAAATCTTTAAAAGTACACATATTACAAGAGCAGGCTACTAGGAACTAACTGAATTCACAAAGAAACAGTGTTTCAGTTCGTTAAAACGTTGCTCTATCTTGAATAACAAGCTTATTACATGCGAATCCTATTGGGAACCTACTCAATTCGCAATGATACTTGGATTCCGTTCCTTAAAATGTTGCTCGATATTGAAAAGCAAACTCATACAAGCATGTCCCATTGGGAACTCACTGAATTCCCCTTCGAATTTGGATTCCATTCGTGAAAATTTTCTATATCCCTAATAGTCCACTTATTACTACTGCGGCCTATTGGGAACTAAACGAATTCACGATGTTACTCAGATTCAGCTAACCAAACTTTTAAAAATCTTTAAAAGTACACATATTACAAGAGCAGGCTACTAGGAACTAACTGAATTCACAAAGAAACAGTGTTTCAGTTCGTTAAAACGTTGCTCTATCTTGAATAACAAGCTTATTACATGCGAATCCTATTGGGAACCTACTCAATTCGCAATGATACTTGGATTCCGTTCCTTAAAATGTTGCTCGATATTGAAAAGCAAACTCATACAAGCATGTCCCATTGGGAACTCACTGAATTCGCCTAGAAATTTTGATTCCATTCGTGAAAATTTTTCTATATCCCGAACAGTCCACTTATTACTACTGCGGCCTATTGGGAACTAATCGAATTCACCATGTTACTCAGATTCGGCTCACCAAATTTTTATAAATCTTGAAAAGTACACATATTACAAGAGCAGGCTGCTAGGAACTAACTTAATTCACCAAGAAACAGTGTTTCAGTTCGTTAAAACGTTGCTCTATCTTGAATAACAAGCTTATTACATGCGAATCCTATTGGGAACCTACTCAATTCACCATGATAATTGGATTCCGTTCCTTAAAATGTTGCTCGATATTGAAAAGCAAACTCATACAAGCATGTCCCATTTGGAACTCAGTGAATTCGCCTAGTAATTTTGATTCCATTCGTGAAAATTTTTCTATATACCGAACAGTCCACTCATTACTACTGCGGCCTATTGGGATCTAACCGAGTTCACCATGTTACTCAGATTCGGCTCACCAAATTTTTATAAATCTTTAAAAGTACACATATTACAAGAGCAGGCTACTAGGAACTAACTGAATTCACAAAGAAACAGTGTTTCAGTTCGTTAAAACGTTGCTCTATCTTGAATAACAAGCTTATTACATGCGAATCCTATTGGGAACCTACTCAATTCGCAATGATACTTGGATTCCGTTCCTTAAAATGTTGCTCGATATTGAAAGGCAAACTCATACAAGCATGTCCCATTGGGAACTCACTGAATTCGCCTAGAAATTTTGATTCCATTCGTGAAAATTTTCTATATCCCGAACAGTCCACTTATTACTACTGCGGCCTATTGGGAACTAACCGAATTCACCATGTTACTCAGATTCGAATAACCAAACTTTTAAAAATCTCTAAAAGTACACATATTACAAGAGCAGGCTACTAGGAACTAACTGAATTCACAAAGAAACAGTGTTTCAGTTCGTTAAAACGTTGCTCTATCTTGAATAACAAGCTTATTACATGCGAACCCTATTGGGAACCTACTCAATTCGCAATGATACTTGGATTCCGTTCCTTAAAATGTTGCTCGATATTGAAAAGCAAACTCATACAAGCATGTCCCATTGGGAACTCACTGAATTCGCCTAAAAATTTTGATTCCATTCGTGAAAATTTTTCTATATCCCGAACAATCCACTTATTACTACTGCGGCCTATTGGGAACTAACCGAATTCACAATGTTACTCAGATTCGGCTAACCAAACTTTTAAAAATCTTTAAAAGTACACATATTACAAGAGCAGGCTACTAGGAACTAACTGAATTCACAAAGAAACAGTGCTTCAGTTCGTTAAAACGTTGCTCTATCTTGAATAACAAGCTTATTACATGCGAACCCTATTGGGAACCTACTCAATTCGCAATGATACTTGGATTCCGTTCCTTAAAATGTTGCTCGATATTGAAAAGCAAACTCACACAAGCATGTCCCATTGGGAAGTCACTGAATTCGCCTAGAAATTTTGATTCCATTCGTGAAAATTTTTCTATATCCCGAACAGTCCACTTATTACTACTGCGGCCTATTGGGAACTAACCGAATTCACAATGTTACTCAGATTCGGCTCACCAAATTTTTATAAATCTTGAAAAGTACACATATTACAAGAGCAGGCTACTAGGAACTAACTGAATTCACAAAGAAACAGTGTTTCAGTTCGTTAAAACGTTGCTCTATCTTGAATAACAAGCTTATTACATGCGAACCCTATTGGGAACCTACTCAATTCGCAATGATACTTGGATTCCGTTCCTTAAAATGTTGCTCGATATTGAAAAGCAAACTCATACAAGCATGTCCCATTGGGAACTCACTGAATTCGCCTAGAAATTTTGATTCCATTCGTGAAAATTTTTCTATATCCCGACCAATCCACTTATTACTACTGCCGCCTATTGGGAACTAACCGAATTCACCATGTTACTCAGATTCGGCTCACCAAATTTTTATAAATCTTGAAAGGTACACATATTACAAGAGCAGGCTACTAGGAACTAACTGAATTCACAAAGAAACAGTGTTTCAGTTCGTTAAAACGTTGCTCTATCTTGAATAACAAGCTTATTACATGCGAATCCTATTGGGAACCTAGTCAGTTCACCAAGATACTTGGATTCCGTTCCTTAAAATGTTTCTCGAATTTGAAAAGCAAACTCATACAAGCATGTCCCATTGGGAACTCACTGAATTCGCCTAGAAATTTTGATTCCATTCGTGAAAATTTTTCTATATCCCGAACAGTCCACTTATTACTACTGCGGCCTATTGGGAACTAACCGAATTCACAATGTTACTCAGATTCGGCTCACCAAATTTTTATAAATCTTGAAAAGTACACATATTACAAGAGCAGGCTACTAGGAACTAACTGAATTCACAAAGAAACAGCGTTTCAGTTCGTTAAAACGTTGCTCTATCTTGAATAACAAGCTTATTACATGCGAACCCTATTGGGAACCTACTCAATTCGCATTGATACTTGGATTCCGTTCCTTAAAATGTGCTCGATATTGAAAAGCAAACTCATACAAGCATGTCCCATTGGGAAGTCATTGAATTCGCCTAGAAATTTTGATTCCATTCGTGAAAATTTTTCTATATCCCGAACAATCCACTTATTACTACTGCCGCCTATTGGGAACTAACCGAATTCACCATGTTACTCTGATTCGGCTCACCAAATTTTTATAATTCTCGAAAAGTACACATATTACAAGAGCAGGCTACTAGGAACTAACTGAATTCACAAAGAAACAGTGTTTCAGTTCGTTAAAACGTTGCTCTATCTTGAATAACAAGCTTATTACATGCGAATCCTATTGGGAACCTACTCAATTCACCATGATACTTGGATTCCGTTCCTTAAAATGTTGCTCGATATTGAAAAGCAAACTCATACAAGCATGTCCCATTGGGAACTCAGTGAATTCGCCTAGAAATTTTGATTCCATTCGTGAAAATTTTTCTATATACCGAACAATCCACTTATTACTACTGCCGCCTATTGGGAACTAACCGAATTCACCATGTTACTCATATTCGGCTCACCAAATTTTTATAAATCTTGAAAAGTACACATATTACAAGAGCAGGCTACTAGGAACTAACTGAATTCACAAAGAAACAGTGTTTCAGTTCGTTAAAACGTTGCTCTATCTTGAATAACAAGCTTATTACATGCGAATCCTATTGGGAAACTACTCAATTCACCATGATACTTGGATTCCGTTCCTTAAAATGTTGCTCGATATTGAAAAGCAAACTCATACAAGCATGTCCCATTGGGAACTCACTGAATTCGCCTAGAAATTTTGATTCCATTCGTGAAAATTTTTCTATATCCAAAACAGTCCACCTATTACTACTGCCGCCTATTGGGAACTAACCGAATTCACCATGTTACTCAGATTCGGCTCACCAAATTTTTATAAATCTTGAAAGGTACACATATTACAAGAGCAGGCTACTAGGAACTAACTGAATTCACAAAGAAACAGTGTTTCAGTTCGTTAAAACGTTGCTCTATCTTGAATAACAAGCTTATTACATGCGAACCCTATTGGGAACCTACTCAATTAGCAATGATACTTGGATTCCGTTCCTTAAAATGTTGCTCGATATTGAAAAGCAAACTCATACAAGCATGTCCCATTGGGAACTCACTGAATTCGCCTAGAAATTTTGATTCCATTCGTGAAAATTTTTCTATATCCCGACCAATCCACTTATTACTACTGCCGCCTATTGGGAACTAACCGAATTCACCATGTTACTCAGATTCGGCTCACCAAATTTTTATAAATCTTGAAAGGTACACATATTACAAGAGCAGGCTACTAGGAACTAACTGAATTCACAAAGAAACAGTGTTTCAGTTCGTTAAAACGTTGCTCTATCTTGAATAACAAGCTTATTACATGCGAATCCTATTGGGAACCTAGTCAGTTCACCAAGATACGTGGATTCCGTTCCTTAAAATGTTGCTCGAATTTGAAAAGCAAACTCATACAAGCATGTCCCATTGGGAACTCACTGAATTCGCCTAGAAATTTTGATTCCATTCGTGAAAATTTTTCTATATCCCGAACAGTCCACTTATTACTACTGCGGCCTATTGGGAACTAACCGAATTCACAATGTTACTCAGATTCGGCTCACCAAATTTTTATAAATCTTGAAAAGTACACATATTACAAGAGCAGGCTACTAGGAACTAACTGAATTCACAAAGAAACAGCGTTTCAGTTCGTTAAAACGTTGCTCTATCTTGAATAACAAGCTTATTACATGCGAACCCTATTGGGAACCTACTCAATTCGCATTGATACTTGGATTCCGTTCCTTAAAATGTTGCTCGATATTGAAAAGCAAACTCATACAAGCATGTCCCATTGGGAAGTCATTGAATTCGCCTAGAAATTTTGATTCCATTCGTGAAAATTTTTCTATATCCCGAACAATCCACTTATTACTACTGCCGCCTATTGGGAACTAACCGAATTCACCATGTTACTCTGATTCGGCTCACCAAATTTTTATAAATCTTGAAAAGTACACATATTACAAGAGCAGGCTACTAGGAACTAACTGAATTCACAAAGAAACAGTGTTTCAGTTCGTTAAAACGTTGCTCTATCTTGAATAACAAGCTTATTACATGCGAATCCTATTGGGAACCTACTCAATTCACCATGATACTTGGATTCCGTTCCTTAAAATGTTGCTCGATATTGAAAAGCAAACTCATACAAGCATGTCCCATTGGGAACTCAGTGAATTCGCCTAGAAATTTTGATTCCATTCGTGAAAATTTTTCTATATACCGAACAATCCACTTATTACTACTGCCGCCTATTGGGAACTAACCGAATTCACCATGTTACTCATATTCGGCTCACCAAATTTTTATAAATCTTGAAAAGTACACATATTACAAGAGCAGGCTACTAGGAACTAACTGAATTCACAAAGAAACAGTGTTTCAGTTCGTTAAAACGTTGCTCTATCTTGAATAACAAGCTTATTACATGCGAACCCTATTGGGAACCTACTCAATTCACCATGATACTTGGATTCCGTTCCTTAAAATGTTGCTCGATATTGAAAAGCAAACTCATACAAGCATGTCCCATTGGGAACTCACTGAATTCGCCTAGAAATTTTGATTCCATTCGTGAAAATTTTTCTATATCCCGACCAATCCACTTATTACTACTGCCGCCTATTGGGAACTAACCGAATTCACCATGTTACTCAGATTCGGCTCACCAAATTTTTATAAATCTTGAAAAGTACACATATTACAAGAGCAGGCTACTAGGAACTAACTGAATTCACAAAAAAACAGTGTTTCAGTTCGTTAAAACGTTGCTCTATCTTGAATAACAAGCTTATTACATGCGAATCCTATTGGGAACCTAGTCAGTTCACCAAGATACTTGGATTCCGTTCCTTAAAATGTTGCTCGATATTGAAAAGCAAACTCATACAAGCATGTCCCATTGGGAACTCACTGAATTCGCCTAGAAATTTTGATTCCATTCGTGAAAATTTTTCTATATCCCGAACAGTCCACTTATTACTACTGCGGCCTATTGGGAACTAACCGAATTCACAATGTTACTCAGATTCGGCTCACCAAATTTTTATAAATCTTGAAAAGTACACATATTACAAGAGCAGGCTACTAGGAACTAACAGAATTCACAAAGAAACAGCGTTTCAGTTCGTTAAAACGTTGCTCTATCTTGAATAACAAGCTTATTACATGCGAACCCTATTGGGAACCTACTCAATTCGCATTGATACTTGGATTCCGTTCCTTAAAATGTTGCTCGATATTGAAAAGCAAACTCATACAAGCATGTCCCATTGGGAAGTCATTGAATTCGCCTAGAAATTTTGATTCCATTCGTGAAAATTTTTCTATATCCCGAACAATCCACTTATTACTACTGCCGCCTATTGGGAACTAACCGAATTCACCATGTTACTCTGATTCGGCTCACCAAATTTTTATAAATCTCGAAAAGTACACATATTACAAGAGCAGGCTACTAGGAACTAACTGAATTCACAAAGAAACAGTGTTTCAGTTCGTTAAAACGTTGCTCTATCTTGAATAACAAGCTTATTACATGTGAATCCTATTGGGAACCTACTCAATTCACCATGATACTTGGATTCCGTTCCTTAAAATGTTGCTCGATATTGAAAAGCAAACTCATACAAGCATGTCCCATTGGGAACTCAGTGAATTCGCCTAGAAATTTTGATTCCATTCGTGAAAATTTTTCTATATACCGAACAATCCACTTATTACTACTGCCGCCTATTGGGAACGAACCGAATTCACCATGTTACTCATATTCGGCTCACCAAATTTTTATAAATCTTGAAAAGTACACATATTACAAGAGCAGGCTACTAGGAACTAACTGAATTCACAAAGAAACAGTGTTTCAGTTCGTTAAAACGTTGCTCTATCTTGAATAACAAGCTTATTACATGCGAATCCTATTGGGAACCTAGTCAGTTCACCAAGATACTTGGATTCCGTTCCTTAAAATGTTGCTCGATATTGAAAAGCAAACTCATACAAGCATGTCCCATTGGGAACTCACTGAATTCGCCTAGAAATTTTGATTCCATTCGTGAAAATTTTTCTATATCCAAAACAGTCCACCTATTACTACTGCCGCCTATTGGGAACTAACCGAATTCACCATGTTACTCAGATTCGGCTCACCAAATTTTTATAAATCTTGAAAGGTACACATATTACAAGAGCAGGCTACTAGGAACTAACTGAATTCACAAAGAAACAGTGTTTCAGTTCGTTAAAACGTTGCTTTATCTTGAATAACAAGCTTATTACATGCGAATCCTATTGGGAACCTAGTCAGTTCACCAAGATACTTGGATTCCGTTCCTTAAAATATTGCTCGATATTGAAAAGCAAACTCATACAAGCATGTCCCATTGGGAACTCACTGAATTCGCCTAGAAATTTTGATTCCATTCGTGAAAATTTTTCTATATCCCGAACAGTCCACTTATTACTACTGCGGCCTATTGGGAACTAACCGAATTCACAATGTTACTCAGATTCGGCTCACCAAATTTTTATAAATCTTGAAAAGTACACATATTACAAGAGCAGGCTACTAGGAACTAACTGAATTCACAAAGAAACAGTGTTTCAGTTCGTTAAAACGTTGCTCTATCTTGAATAACAAGCTTATTACATGCGAACCCTATTGGGAACCTACTCAATTCGCAATGATACTTGGATTCCGTTCCTTAAAATGTTGCTCGATATTGAAAAGCAAACTCATACAAGCATGTCCCATGGGGAACTCACTGAATTCGCCTAGAAATTTTGATTCCATTCGTGAAAATTTTTCTATATCCCGACCAATCCACTTATTACTACTGCCGCCTATTGGGAACTAACCGAATTCACCATGTTACTCAGATTCGGCTCACCAAATTTTTATAAATCTTGAAAGGTACACATATTACAAGAGCAGGCTACTAGGAACTAACTGAATTCACAAAGAAACAGTGTTTCAGTTCGTTAAAACGTTGCTCTATCTTGAATAACAAGCTTATTACATGCGAATCCTATTGGGAACCTAGTCAGTTCACCAAGATACTTGGATTCCGTTCCTTAAAATGTTTCTCGAATTTGAAAAGCAAACTCATACAAGCATGTCCCATTGGGAACTCACTGAATTCGCCTAGAAATTTTGATTCCATTCGTGAAAATTTTTCTATATCCCGAACAGTCCACTTATTACTACTGCGGCCTATTGGGAACTAACCGAATTCACAATGTTACTCAGATTCGGCTCACCAAATTTTTATAAATCTTGAAAAGTACACATATTACAAGAGCAGGCTACTAGGAACTAACTGAATTCACAAAGAAACAGCGTTTCAGTTCGTTAAAACGTTGCTCTATCTTGAATAACAAGCTTATTACATGCGAACCCTATTGGGAACCTACTCAATTCGCATTGATACTTGGATTCCGTTCCTTAAAATGTTGCTCGATATTGAAAAGCAAACTCATACAAGCATGTCCCATTGGGAACTCACTGAAGTCGCCTAGAAATTTTGATTCCATTCGTGAAAATTTTTCTATATCCCGAACAATCCACTTATTACTACTGCGGCCTATTGGGAACTAACCGAATTCACAATGTTACTCAGATTCGGCTAACCAAACTTTTAAAAATCTTTAAAAGTACACATATTACAAGAGCAGGCTACTAGGAACTAACTGAATTCACAAAGAAACAGTGTTTCAGTTCGTTAAAACGTTGCTCTATCTTGAATAACAAGCTTATTACATGCGAACCCTATTGGGAACCTACTCAATTCGCAATGATACTTGGATTCCGTTCCTTAAAATGTTGCTCGATATTGAAAAGCAAACTCATACAAGCATGTCCCATTGGGAAGTCACTGAATTCGCCTAGAAATTTTGATTCCATTCGTGAAAATTTTTCTATATCCCGAACAGTCCACTTATTACTACTGCGGCCTATTGGGAACTAACCGAATTCACAATGTTACTCAGATTCGGCTCACCAAATTTTTATAAATCTTGAAAAGTACACATATTACAAGAGCAGGCTACTAGGAACTAACTGAATTCACAAAGAAACAGTGTTTCAGTTCGTTAAAACGTTGCTCTATCTTGAATAACAAGCTTATTACATGCGAACCCTATTGGGAACCTACTCAATTCGCAATGATACTTGGATTCCGTTCCTTAAAATGTTGCTCGATATTGAAAAGCAAACTCATACAAGCATGTCCCATTGGGAACTCACTGAATTCGCCTAGAAATTTTGATTCCATTCGTGAAAATTTTTCTATATCCCGACCAATCCACTTATTACTACTGCCGCCTATTGGGAACTAACCGAATTCACCATGTTACTCAGATTCGGCTCACCAAATTTTTATAAATCTTGAAAGGTACACATATTACAAGAGCAGGCTACTAGGAACTAACTGAATTCACAAAGAAACAGTGTTTCAGTTCGTTAAAACGTTGCTCTATCTTGAATAACAAGCTTATTACATGCGAATCCTATTGGGAACCTAGTCAGTTCACCAAGATACTTGGATTCCGTTCCTTAAAATGTTTCTCGAATTTGAAAAGCAAACTCATACAAGCATGTCCCATTGGGAACTCACTGAATTCGCCTAGAAATTTTGATTCCATTCGTGAAAATTTTTCTATATCCCGAACAGTCCACTTATTACTACTGCGGCCTATTGGGAACTAACCGAATTCACAATGTTACTCAGATTCGGCTCACCAAATTTTTATAAATCTTGAAAAGTACACATATTACAAGAGCAGGCTACTAGGAACTAACTGAATTCACAAAGAAACAGCGTTTCAGTTCGTTAAAACGTTGCTCTATCTTGAATAACAAGCTTATTACATGCGAACCCTATTGGGAACCTACTCAATTCGCATTGATACTTGGATTCCGTTCCTTAAAATGTGCTCGATATTGAAAAGCAAACTCATACAAGCATGTCCCATTGGGAAGTCATTGAATTCGCCTAGAAATTTTGATTCCATTCGTGAAAATTTTTCTATATCCCGAACAATCCACTTATTACTACTGCCGCCTATTGGGAACTAACCGAATTCACCATGTTACTCTGATTCGGCTCACCAAATTTTTATAATTCTCGAAAAGTACACATATTACAAGAGCAGGCTACTAGGAACTAACTGAATTCACAAAGAAACAGTGTTTCAGTTCGTTAAAACGTTGCTCTATCTTGAATAACAAGCTTATTACATGCGAATCCTATTGGGAACCTACTCAATTCACCATGATACTTGGATTCCGTTCCTTAAAATGTTGCTCGATATTGAAAAGCAAACTCATACAAGCATGTCCCATTGGGAACTCAGTGAATTCGCCTAGAAATTTTGATTCCATTCGTGAAAATTTTTCTATATACCGAACAATCCACTTATTACTACTGCCGCCTATTGGGAACTAACCGAATTCACCATGTTACTCATATTCGGCTCACCAAATTTTTATAAATCTTGAAAAGTACACATATTACAAGAGCAGGCTACTAGGAACTAACTGAATTCACAAAGAAACAGTGTTTCAGTTCGTTAAAACGTTGCTCTATCTTGAATAACAAGCTTATTACATGCGAATCCTATTGGGAAACTACTCAATTCACCATGATACTTGGATTCCGTTCCTTAAAATGTTGCTCGATATTGAAAAGCAAACTCATACAAGCATGTCCCATTGGGAACTCACTGAATTCGCCTAGAAATTTTGATTCCATTCGTGAAAATTTTTCTATATCCAAAACAGTCCACCTATTACTACTGCCGCCTATTGGGAACTAACCGAATTCACCATGTTACTCAGATTCGGCTCACCAAATTTTTATAAATCTTGAAAGGTACACATATTACAAGAGCAGGCTACTAGGAACTAACTGAATTCACAAAGAAACAGTGTTTCAGTTCGTTAAAACGTTGCTCTATCTTGAATAACAAGCTTATTACATGCGAACCCTATTGGGAACCTACTCAATTAGCAATGATACTTGGATTCCGTTCCTTAAAATGTTGCTCGATATTGAAAAGCAAACTCATACAAGCATGTCCCATTGGGAACTCACTGAATTCGCCTAGAAATTTTGATTCCATTCGTGAAAATTTTTCTATATCCCGACCAATCCACTTATTACTACTGCCGCCTATTGGGAACTAACCGAATTCACCATGTTACTCAGATTCGGCTCACCAAATTTTTATAAATCTTGAAAGGTACACATATTACAAGAGCAGGCTACTAGGAACTAACTGAATTCACAAAGAAACAGTGTTTCAGTTCGTTAAAACGTTGCTCTATCTTGAATAACAAGCTTATTACATGCGAATCCTATTGGGAACCTAGTCAGTTCACCAAGATACTTGGATTCCGTTCCTTAAAATGTTGCTCGAATTTGAAAAGCAAACTCATACAAGCATGTCCCATTGGGAACTCACTGAATTCGCCTAGAAATTTTGATTCCATTCGTGAAAATTTTTCTATATCCCGAACAGTCCACTTATTACTACTGCGGCCTATTGGGAACTAACCGAATTCACAATGTTACTCAGATTCGGCTCACCAAATTTTTATAAATCTTGAAAAGTACACATATTACAAGAGCAGGCTACTAGGAACTAACTGAATTCACAAAGAAACAGCGTTTCAGTTCGTTAAAACGTTGCTCTATCTTGAATAACAAGCTTATTACATGCGAACCCTATTGGGAACCTACTCAATTCGCATTGATACTTGGATTCCGTTCCTTAAAATGTTGCTCGATATTGAAAAGCAAACTCATACAAGCATGTCCCATTGGGAAGTCATTGAATTCGCATAGAAATTTTGATTCCATTCGTGAAAATTTTTCTATATCCCGAACAATCCACTTATTACTACTGCCGCCTATTGGGAACTAACCGAATTCACCATGTTACTCTGATTCGGCTCACCAAATTTTTATAAATCTTGAAAAGTACACATATTACAAGAGCAGGCTACTAGGAACTAACTGAATTCACAAAGAAACAGTGTTTCAGTTCGTTAAAACGTTGCTCTATCTTGAATAACAAGCTTATTACATGCGAATCCTATTGGGAACCTACTCAATTCACCATGATACTTGGATTCCGTTCCTTAAAATGTTGCTCGATATTGAAAAGCAAACTCATACAAGCATGTCCCATTGGGAACTCAGTGAATTCGCCTAGAAATTTTGATTCCATTCGTGAAAATTTTTCTATATACCGAACAATCCACTTATTACTACTGCCGCCTATTGGGAACTAACCGAATTCACCATGTTACTCATATTCGGCTCACCAAATTTTTATAAATCTTGAAAAGTACACATATTACAAGAGCAGGCTACTAGGAACTAACTGAATTCACAAAGAAACAGTGTTTCAGTTCGTTAAAACGTTGCTCTATCTTGAATAACAAGCTTATTACATGCGAACCCTATTGGGAACCTACTCAATTCACCATGATACTTGGATTCCGTTCCTTAAAATGTTGCTCGATATTGAAAAGCAAACTCATACAAGCATGTCCCATTGGGAACTCACTGAATTCGCCTAGAAATTTTGATTCCATTCGTGAAAATTTTTCTATATCCCGACCAATCCACTTATTACTACTGCCGCCTATTGGGAACTAACCGAATTCACCATGTTACTCAGATTCGGCTCACCAAATTTTTATAAATCTTGAAAAGTACACATATTACAAGAGCAGGCTACTAGGAACTAACTGAATTCACAAAGAAACAGTGTTTCAGTTCGTTAAAACGTTGCTCTATCTTGAATAACAAGCTTATTACATGCGAATCCTATTGGGAACCTAGTCAGTTCACCAAGATACTTGGATTCCGTTCCTTAAAATGTTGCTCGATATTGAAAAGCAAACTCATACAAGCATGTCCCATTGGGAACTCACTGAATTCGCCTAGAAATTTTGATTCCATTCGTGAAAATTTTTCTATATCCCGAACAGTCCACTTATTACTACTGCGGCCTATTGGGAACTAACCGAATTCACAATGTTACTCAGATTCGGCTCACCAAATTTTTATAAATCTTGAAAAGTACACATATTACAAGAGCAGGCTACTAGGAACTAACAGAATTCACAAAGAAACAGCGTTTCAGTTCGTTAAAACGTTGCTCTATCTTGAATAACAAGCTTATTACATGCGAACCCTATTGGGAACCTACTCAATTCGCATTGATACTTGGATTCCGTTCCTTAAAATGTTGCTCGATATTGAAAAGCAAACTCATACAAGCATGTCCCATTGGGAAGTCATTGAATTCGCCTAGAAATTTTGATTCCATTCGTGAAAATTTTTCTATATCCCGAACAATCCACTTATTACTACTGCCGCCTATTGGGAACTAACCGAATTCACCATGTTACTCTGATTCGGCTCACCAAATTTTTATAAATCTCGAAAAGTACACATATTACAAGAGCAGGCTACTAGGAACTAACTGAATTCACAAAGAAACAGTGTTTCAGTTCGTTAAAACGTTGCTCTATCTTGAATAACAAGCTTATTACATGTGAATCCTATTGGGAACCTACTCAATTCACCATGATACTTGGATTCCGTTCCTTAAAATGATGCTCGATATTGAAAAGCAAACTCATACAAGCATGTCCCATTGGGAACTCAGTGAATTCGCCTAGAAATTTTGATTCCATTCGTGAAAATTTTTCTATATACCGAACAATCCACTTATTACTACTGCCGCCTATTGGGAACGAACCGAATTCACCATGTTACTCATATTCGGCTCACCAAATTTTTATAAATCTTGAAAAGTACACATATTACAAGAGCAGGCTACTAGGAACTAACTGAATTCACAAAGAAACAGTGTTTCAGTTCGTTAAAACGTTGCTCTATCTTGAATAACAAGCTTATTACATGCGAACCCTATTGGGAACCTACTCAATTCAAAAATGATACTTGGATTCCGTTCCTTAAAATGTTGCTCGATATTGAAAAGCAAACTCATACAAGCATGTCCCATTGGGAACTCACTGAATTCGCCTAGAAATTTTGATTCCATTCGTGAAAATTTTTCTATATCCAAAACAGTCCACCTATTACTACTGCCGCCTATTGGGAACTAACCGAATTCACCATGTTACTCAGATTCGGCTCACCAAATTTTTATAAATCTTGAAAGGTACACATATTACAAGAGCAGGCTACTAGGAACTAACTGAATTCACAAAGAAACAGTGTTTCAGTTCGTTAAAACGTTGCTCTATCTTGAATAACAAGCTTATTACATGCGAATCCTATTGGGAACCTAGTCAGTTCACCAAGATACTTGGATTCCGTTCCTTAAAATATTGCTCGATATTGAAAAGCAAACTCATACAAGCATGTCCCATTGGGAACTCACTGAATTCGCCTAGAAATTTTGATTCCATTCGTGAAAATTTTTCTATATCCCGAACAGTCCCCTTATTACTACTGCGGCCTATTGGGAACTAACCGAATTCACAATGTTACTCAGATTCGGCTCACCAAATTTTTATAAATCTTGAAAAGTACACATATTACAAGAGCAGGCTACTAGGAACTAACTGAATTCACAAAGAAACAGTGTTTCAGTTCGTTAAAACGTTGCTCTATCTTGAATAACAAGCTTATTACATGCGAACCCTATTGGGAACCTACTCAATTCGCAATGATACTTGGATTCCGTTCCTTAAAATGTTGCTCGATATTGAAAAGCAAACTCATACAAGCATGTCCCATTGGGAACTCACTGAATTCGCCTAGAAATTTTGATTCCATTCGTGAAAATTTTTCTATATCCCGACCAATCCACTTATTACTACTGCCGCCTATTGGGAACTAACCGAATTCACCATGTTACTCAGATTCGGCTCACCAAATTTTTATAAATCTTGAAAGGTACACATATTACAAGAGCAGGCTACTAGGAACTAACTGAATTCACAAAGAAACAGTGTTTCAGTTCGTTAAAACGTTGCTCTATCTTGAATAACAAGCTTATTACATGCGAATCCTATTGGGAACCTAGTCAGTTCACCAAGATACTTGGATTCCGTTCCTTAAAATGTTTCTCGAATTTGAAAAGCAAACTCATACAAGCATGTCCCATTGGGAACTCACTGAATTCGCCTAGAAATTTTGATTCCATTCGTGAAAATTTTTCTATATCCCGAACAGTCCACTTATTACTACTGCGGCCTATTGGGAACTAACCGAATTCACAATGTTACTCAGATTCGGCTCACCAAATTTTTATAAATCTTGAAAAGTACACATATTACAAGAGCAGGCTACTAGGAACTAACTGAATTCACAAAGAAACAGCGTTTCAGTTCGTTAAAACGTTGCTCTATCTTGAATAACAAGCTTATTACATGCGAACCCTATTGGGAACCTACTCAATTCGCATTGATACTTGGATTCCGTTCCTTAAAATGTTGCTCGATATTGAAAAGCAAACTCATACAAGCATGTCCCATTGGGAACTCACTGAAGTCGCCTAGAAATTTTGATTCCATTCGTGAAAATTTTTCTATATCCCGAACAGTCCACTTATTACTACTGCGGCCTATTGGGAACTAACCGAATTCACCATGTTACTCAGATTCGGCTCACCAAATTTTTATAAATCTTGAAAAGTACACATATTACAAGAGCAGGCTGCTAGGAACTAACTTAATTCACCAAGAAACAGTGTTTCAGTTCGTTAAAACGTTGCTCTATCTTGAATAACAAGCTTATTACATGCGAATCCTATTGGGAACCTACTCAATTCACCATGATACTTGGATTCGGTTCCTTAAAATGTTGCTCGATATTGAAAAGCAAACTCATACAAGCATGTCCCTTGGGAACTCACTGAATTCGCCTAGAAATTTTGATTCCATTCGTGAAAATTTTTCTATATCCCGAACAGTCCACTTATTACTACTGCGGCCTATTGGGAACTAACCGAATTCACAATGTTACTCAGATTCGGCTAACCAAACTTTTAAAAATCTTTAAAAGTACACATATTACAAGAGCAGGCTACTAGGAACTAACTGAATTCACAAAGAAACAGTGTTTCAGTTCGTTAAAACGTTGCTCTATCTTGAATAACAAGCTTATTACATGCGAACCCTATTGGGAACCTACTCAATTCGCAATGATACTTGGATTCCGTTCCTTAAAATGTTGCTCGATATTGAAAAGCAAACTCATACAAGCATGTCCCATTGGGAAGTCACTGAATTCGCCTAGAAATTTTGATTCCATTCGTGAAAATTTTTCTATATCCAAAACAGTCCACATATTACTACTGCCGCCTATTGGGAACTAACCGAATTCACCATGTTACTCAGATTCGGCTCACCAAATTTTTATAAATCTTGAAAGGTACACATATTACAAGAGCAGGCTACTAGGAACTAACTGAATTCACAAAGAAACAGTGTTTCAGTTCGTTAAAACGTTGCTTTATCTTGAATAACAAGCTTATTACATGCGAATCCTATTGGGAACCTAGTCAGTTCACCAAGATACTTGGATTCCGTTCCTTAAAATGTTGCTCGATATTGAAAAGCAAACTCATACAAGCATGTCCCATTGGGAACTCACTGAATTCGCCTAGAAATTTTGATTCCATTCGTGAAAATTTTTCTATATCCCGAACAGTCCACTTATTACTACTGCGGCCTATTGGGAACTAACCGAATTCACAATGTTACTCAGATTCGGCTCACCAAATTTTTATAAATCTTGAAAAGTACACATATTACAAGAGCAGGCTACTAGGAACTAACTGAATTCACAAAGAAACAGTGTTTCAGTTCGTTAAAACGTTGCTCTATCTTGAATAACAAGCTTATTACATGCGAACCCTATTGGGAACCTACTCAATTCGCAATGATACTTGGATTCCGTTCCTTAAAATGTTGCTCGATATTGAAAAGCAAACTCATACAAGCATGTCCCATTGGGAACTCACTGAATTCGCCTAGAAATTTTGATTCCATTCGTGAAAATTTTTCTATATCCCGAACAGTCCACTTATTACTACTGCGGCCTATTGGGAACTAACCGAATTCACAATGTTACTCAGATTCGGCTCACCAAATTTTTATAAATCTTGAAAAGTACACATATTACAAGAGCAGGCTACTAGGAACTAATTGAATTCACAAAGAAACAGCGTTTCAGTTCGTTAAAACGTTGCTCTATCTTGAATAACAAGCTTATTACATGCGAACCCTATTGGGAACCTACTCAATTCGCATTGATACTTGGATTCCGTTCCTTAAAATGTTGCTCGATATTGAAAAGCAAACTCATACAAGCATGTCCCATTGGGAAGTCATTGAATTCGCCTAGAAATTTTGATTCCATTCGTGAAAATTTTTCTATATCCCGAACAGTCCACTTATTACTACTGCGGCCTATTGGGAACTAACCGAGTTCACCATGTTATTCAGATTCGGCTCACCAAATTTTTATAAATCTTTAAAAGTACACATATTACAAGAGCAGCTACTAGGAACTAACTGAATTCACAAAGAAACAGTGTTTCAGTTCGTTAAAACGTTGCTCTATCTTGAATAACAAGCTTATTACATGCGAATCCTATTGGGAACCTACTCAATTCGCAATGATACTTGGATTCCGTTCCTTAAAATGTTGCTCGATATTAAAAGCAAACTCATACAAGCATGTCCCATTGGGAACTCACTGAATTCCCCTTCGAATTTGGATTCCATTCGTGAAAATTTTCTATATCCCGAATAGTCCACTTATTACTACTGCGGCCTATTGGGAACTAAACGAATTCACGATGTTACTCAGATTCAGCTAACCAAACTTTTAAAAATCTTTAAAAGTACACATATTACAAGAGCAGGCTACTAGGAACTAACTGAATTCACAAAGAAACAGTGTTTCAGTTCGTTAAAACGTTGCTCTATCTTGAATAACAAGCTTATTACATGCGAATCCTATGGGGAACCTACTCAATTCGCAATGATACTTGGATTCCGTTCCTTAAAATGTTGCTCGATATTGAAAAGCCAACTCATACAAGCATGTCCCATTGGGAACTCACTGAATTCACCTAGAAATTTTGATTCCATTCGTGAAAATTTTTCTATATCCCGAACAGTCCACTTATTACTACTGCGGCCTATTGGGAACTAACCGAATTCACCATGTTACTCAGATTCGGCTCACCAAATTTTTATAAATCTTGAAAAGTACATATATTACAAGAGCAGGCTGCAGGGAACTAACTTAATTCACCAAGAAACAGTGTTTCAGTTCGTTAAAACGTTGCTCTATCTTGAATAACAAGCTTATTACATGCGAATCCTATTGGGAACCTACTCAATTCACCATGATACTTGGATTCGGTTCCTTAAAATGTTGCTCGATATTGAAAAGCAAACTCATACAAGCATGTCCCTTGGGAACTCACTTAATTCGCCTAGAAATTTTGATTCCATTCGTGAAAATTTTTCTATATCCCGAACAGTCCACTTATTACTACTGCGGCCTATTGGGAACTAACCGAATTCACAATGTTACTCAGATTCGGCTAACTAAACTTTTAAAAATCTTTAAAAGTACACATATTACAAGAGCAGGCTACTAGGAACTAACTGAATTCACAAAGAAACAGTGTTTCAGTTCGTTAAAACGTTGCTCTATCTTGAATAACAAGCTTATTACATGCGAACCCTATTGGGAACCTACTCAATTCGCAATGATACTTGGATTCCGTTCCTTAAAATGTTGCTCGATATTGAAAAGCAAACTCATACAAGCATGTCCCATTGGGAACTCACTGAATTCGCCTAGAAATTTTGATTCCATTCGTGAAAATTTTTCTATATCCAAAACAGTCCACCTATTACTACTGCCGCCTATTGGGAACTAACCGAATTCACCATGTTACTCAGATTCGGCTCACCAAATTTTTATAAATCTTGAAAGGTACACATATTACAAGAGCAGGCTACTAGGAACTAACTGAATTCACAAAGAAACAGTGTTTCAGTTCGTTAAAACGTTGCTCTATCTTGAATAACAAGCTTATTACATGCGAATCCTATTGGGAACCTAGTCAGTTCACCAAGATACTTGGATTCCGTTCCTTAAAATGTTGCTCGATATTGAAAAGCAAACTCATACAAGCATGTCCCATTGGGAACTCACTGAATTCGCCTAGAAATTTTGATTCCATTCGTGAAAATTTTTCTATATCCCGAACAGTCCACTTATTACTACTGCGGCCTATTGGGAACTAACCGAATTCACAATGTTACTCAGATTCAGCTCACCAAATTTTTATAAATCTTGAAAAGTACACATATTACAAGAGCAGGCTACTCGGAACTAACTGAATTCACAAAGAAACAGTGTTTCAGTTCGTTAAAACGTTGCTCTATCTTGAATAACAAGCTTATTACATGCGAACCCTATTGGGAACGTACTCAATTCGCAATGATACTTGGATTCCGTTCCTTAAAATGTTGCTCGATATTGAAAAGCAAACTCATACAAGCATGTCCCATTGGGAACTCACTGAATTCGCCTAGAAATTTTGATTCCATTCGTGAAAATTTTTCTATATCCCGACCAATCCACTTATTACTACTGCCGCCTATTGGGAACTAACCGAATTCACCATGTTACTCTGATTCGGCTCACCAAATTTTTATAAATATTTAAAAGTACACATATTACAAGAGCAGGCTACTAGGAACTAACTGAATTCACAAAGAAACAGTGTTTCAGTTCGTTAAAACTTTGCTCTATATTGAATAACAAGCTTATTACATGCGAATCCTATTGGGAACCTACTCAATTCACCATGATACTTGGATTCCGTTCCTTAAAATGTTGCTCGATATTGAAAAGCAAACTCATACAAGCATGTCCCATTGGGAACTCACTGAATTCGCCTAGAAATTTTGATTCCATTCGTGAAAATTTTTCTATATCCAAAACAGTCCATCTATTACAACTGCCGCCTATTGGGAACTAACCGAATTCACAATGTTACTCAGATTCGGCTCACCAAATTTTTATAAATCTTGAAAAGTACACATATTACAAGAGCAGGCTACTAGGAACTAACTGAATTCACAAAGAAACAGTGTTTCAGTTCGTAAAACGTTGCTCTATCTTGAATAACAAGCTTATTACATGCGAATCCAATTGGGAACCTACTCAATTCGCAATGATACTTGGATTCCGTTCCTTAAAATGTTGCTCGATATTGAAAAGCAAACTCATACAAGCATGTCCCATTGGGAACTCACTGAATTCGCCTCGAAATTTTGCTTCCATTCGTGAAAATTTTCTATATCCCGAACAGTCCACTTATTACTACTGCGGCCTATTGGGAACTAACCGAATGCACCATGTTACTCAGATTCGGCTAACCAAACTTTTAAAAATCTCTAAAAGTACACATATTACAAGAGCAGGCTACTAGGAACTAACTGAATTCACAAAGAAACAGTGTTTCAGTTCGTTAAAACTTTGCTCTATCTTGAATAACAAGCTTATTACATGCGAATCCTATTGGGAACCTAGTCAGTTCACCAAGATACTTGGATTCCGTTCCTTAAAATGTTGCTCGATATTGAAAAGCAAACTCATACAAGCATGTCCCATTGGGAACTCAGTGAATTCGCCTAGAAATTTTGATTCCATTCGTGAAAATTTTTCTATATACCGAATAGTCCACTTATTACTACTGCGGCCTATTGGGATCTAACCGAGTTCACCATGTTACTCAGATTCGGCTCACCAAATTTTTATAAATCTTTAAAAGTACACATATTACAAGAGCAGGCTACTAGGAACTAACTGAATTCACAAAGAAACAGTGTTTCAGTTCGTTAAAACGTTGCTCTATCTTGATTAACAAGCTTATTACATGCGAATCCTATTGGGAACCTACTCAATTCGCAATGATACTTGGATTCCGTT
Organism: Rattus norvegicus; assembly: GCF_021556685.1. Taxonomy (NCBI): domain Eukaryota; kingdom Metazoa; phylum Chordata; class Mammalia; order Rodentia; family Muridae; genus Rattus; species Rattus norvegicus. The sequence goes on along the minus strand of NC_141547.1, from coordinate 50,456,880 downwards.
CCTTAAAATGTTGCTCGATATTGAAAAGCAAACTCATACAAGCATGTCCCATTGGGAACTCACTGAATTCGCCTAGAAATTTTGATTCCATTCGTGAAAATTTTTCTATATCCCGAACAGTCCACTTATTACTACTGCGGCCTATTGGGAACTAACCGAATTCACAATGTTACTCAGATTCAGCTCACCAAATTTTTATAAATCTTGAAAAGTACACATATTACAAGAGCAGGCTACTAGGAACTAACTGAATTCACAAAGAAACAGTGTTTCAGTTCGTTAAAACGTTGCTCTATCTTGAATAACAAGCTTATTACATGCGAACCCTATTGGGAACCTACTCAATTCGCAATGATACTTGGATTCCGTTCCTTAAAATGTTGCTCGATATTGAAAAGCAAACTCATACAAGCATGTCCCATTGGGAACTCACTGAATTCGCCTAGAAATTTTGATTCCATTCGTGAAAATTTTTCTATATCCAAAACAGTCCACCTATTACTACTGCCGCCTATTGGGAACTAACCGAATTCACCATGTTACTCAGATTCGGCTCACCAAATTTTTATAAATCTTGAAAGGTACACATATTACAAGAGCAGGCTACTAGGAACTAACTGAATTCACAAAGAAACAGTGTTTCAGTTCGTTAAAACGTTGCTCTATCTTGAATAACAAGCTTATTACATGCGAATCCTATTGGGAACCTAGACAGTTCACCAAGATACTTGGATTCCGTTCCTTAAAATGTTGCTCGATATTGAAAAGCAAACTCATACAAGCATGTCCCATTGGGAACTCACTGAATTCGCCTAGAAATTTTGATTCCATTCGTGAAAATTTTTCTATATCCCGAACAGTCCACTTATTACTACTGCGGCCTATTGGGAACTAACCGAATTCACAATGTTACTCAGATTCAGCTCACCAAATTTTTATAAATCTTGAAAAGTACACATATTACAAGAGCAGGCTACTAGGAACTAACTGAATTCACAAAGAAACAGTGTTTCAGTTCGTTAAAACGTTGCTCTATCTTGAATAACAAGCTTATTACATGCGAACCCTATTGGGAACCTACTCAATTCGCAATGATACTTGGATTCCGTTCCTTAAAATGTTGCTCGATATTGAAAAGCAAACTCATACAAGCATGTCCCATTGGGAACTCACTGAATTCGCCTAGAAATTTTGATTCCATTCGTGAAAATTTTTCTATATCCCGACCAATCCACTTATTACTACTGCCGCCTACTGGGAACTAACCGAATTCACCATGTTACTCTGATTCGGCTCACCAAATTTTTATAAATCTTGAAAAGTACACATATTACAAGAGCAGGCTACTAGGAACTAACTGAATTCACAAAGAAACAGTGTTTCAGTTCGTTAAAACGTTGCTCTATATTGAATAACAAGCTTATTACATGCGAATCCTATTGGGAACCTACTCAATTCACCATGATACTTGGATTCCGTTCCTTAAAATGTTGCTCGATATTGAAAAGCAAACTCATACAAGCATGTCCCATTGGGAACTCACTGAATTCGCCTAGAAATTTTGATTCCATTCGTGAAAATTTTTCTATATCCAAAACAGTCCACCTATTACAACTGCCGCCTATTGGGAACTAACCGAATTCACAATGTTACTCAGATTCGGCTCACCAAATTTTTATAAATCTTGAAAAGTACACATATTACAAGAGCAGGCTACTAGGAACTAACTGAATTCACAAAGAAACAGTGTTTCAGTTCGTAAAACGTTGCTCTATCTTGAATAACAAGCTTATTACATGCGAATCCAATTGGGAACCTACTCAATTCGCAATGATACTTGGATTCCGTTCCTTAAAATGTTGCTCGATATTGAAAAGCAAACTCATACAAGCATGTCCCATTGGGAACTCACTGAATTCGCCTCGAAATTTTGCTTCCATTCGTGAAAATTTTCTATATCCCGAACAGTCCACTTATTACTACTGCGGCCTATTGGGAACTAACCGAATGCACCATGTTACTCAGATTCGGCTAACCAAACTTTTAAAAATCTCTAAAAGTACACATATTACAAGAGCAGGCTACTAGGAACTAACTGAATTCACAAAGAAACAGTGTTTCAGTTCGTTAAAACTTTGCTCTATCTTGAATAACAAGCTTATTACATGCGAACCCTATTGGGAACCTACTCAATTCGCAATGATACTTGGATTCCGTTCCTTAAAATGTTGCTCGATATTGAAAAGCAAACTCATACAAGCATGTCCCATTGGGAACTCACTGAATTCGCCTAGAAATTTTGATTCCATTCGTGAAAATTTTTCTATATCCCGAACAATCCACTTATTACTACTGCCGCCTATTGGGAACTCACCGAATTCACCATGTTACTCAGATTCGGCTCACCAAATTTTTATAAATCTTGAAAAGTACACATATTACAAGAGCAGGCTACTAGGAACTAACTGAATTCACAAAGAAACAGTGTTTCAGTTCGTTAAAACGTTGCTCTATCTTGAATAACAAGTTTATTACATGCGAATCCTATTGGGAACCTACTCAATTCACCATGATACTTGGATTCCGTTCCTTAAAATGTTGCTCGATATTGAAAAGCAAACTCATACAAGCATGTCCCATTGGGAACTCACTGAATTCGCCTAGAAATTTTGATTCCATTCGTGAAAATTTTTCTATATCCAAAACAGTCCACTTATTACTACTGCCGCCTATTGGGAACTAACCGAATTCACCATGTTACTCAGATTCGGCCCACCAAAGTTTTATAAATCTCGAAAAGTACACATATTACAAGAGCAGGCTACTAGGAACTAACTGAATTCACAAAGAAACAGTGTTTCAGTTCGTTAAAACGTTGCTCTATCTTGAATAACAAGCTTATTACATGTGAATCCTATTGGGAACCTACTCAATTCACCATGATACTTGGATTCCGTTCCTTAAAATGATGCTCGATATTGAAAAGCAAACTCATACAAGCATGTCCCATTGGGAAGTCATTGAATTCGCCTAGAAATTTTGATTCCATTCGTGAAAATTTTTCTATATCCCGAACAATCCACTTATTACTACTGCCGCCTATTGGGAACTAACCGAATTCACCATGTTACTCTGATTCGGCTCACCAAATTTTTATAAATCTCGAAAAGTACACATATTACAAGAGCAGGCTACTAGGAACTAACTGAATTCACAAAGAAACAGTGTTTCAGTTCGTTAAAACGTTGCTCTATCTTGAATAACAAGCTTATTACATGTGAATCCTATTGGGAACCTACTCAATTCACCATGATACTTGGATTCCGTTCCTTAAAATGATGCTCGATATTGAAAAGCAAACTCATACAAGCATGTCCCATTGGGAACTCAGTGAATTCGCCTAGAAATTTTGATTCCATTCGTGAAAATTTTTCTATATACCGAACAATCCACTTATTACTACTGCCGCCTATTGGGAACGAACCGAATTCACCATGTTACTCATATTCGGCTCACCAAATTTTTATAAATCTTGAAAAGTACACATATTACAAGAGCAGGCTACTAGGAACTAACTGAATTCACAAAGAAACAGTGTTTCAGTTCGTTAAAACGTTGCTCTATCTTGAATAACAAGCTTATTACATGCGAACCCTATTGGGAACCTACTCAATTCAAAAATGATACTTGGATTCCGTTCCTTAAAATGTTGCTCGATATTGAAAAGCAAACTCATACAAGCATGTCCCATTGGGAACTCACTGAATTCGCCTAGAAATTTTGATTCCATTCGTGAAAATTTTTCTATATCCAAAACAGTCCACCTATTACTACTGCCGCCTATTGGGAACTAACCGAATTCACCATGTTACTCAGATTCGGCTCACCAAATTTTTATAAATCTTGAAAGGTACACATATTACAAGAGCAGGCTACTAGGAACTAACTGAATTCACAAAGAAACAGTGTTTCAGTTCGTTAAAACGTTGCTCTATCTTGAATAACAAGCTTATTACATGCGAATCCTATTGGGAACCTAGTCAGTTCACCAAGATACTTGGATTCCGTTCCTTAAAATATTGCTCGATATTGAAAAGCAAACTCATACAAGCATGTCCCATTGGGAACTCACTGAATTCGCCTAGAAATTTTGATTCCATTCGTGAAAATTTTTCTATATCCCGAACAGTCCCCTTATTACTACTGCGGCCTATTGGGAACTAACCGAATTCACAATGTTACTCAGATTCGGCTCACCAAATTTTTATAAATCTTGAAAAGTACACATATTACAAGAGCAGGCTACTAGGAACTAACTGAATTCACAAAGAAACAGTGTTTCAGTTCGTTAAAACGTTGCTCTATCTTGAATAACAAGCTTATTACATGCGAACCCTATTGGGAACCTACTCAATTCGCAATGATACTTGGATTCCGTTCCTTAAAATGTTGCTCGATATTGAAAAGCAAACTCATACAAGCATGTCCCATTGGGAACTCACTGAATTCGCCTAGAAATTTTGATTCCATTCGTGAAAATTTTTCTATATCCCGACCAATCCACTTATTACTACTGCCGCCTATTGGGAACTAACCGAATTCACCATGTTACTCAGATTCGGCTCACCAAATTTTTATAAATCTTGAAAGGTACACATATTACAAGAGCAGGCTACTAGGAACTAACTGAATTCACAAAGAAACAGTGTTTCAGTTCGTTAAAACGTTGCTCTATCTTGAATAACAAGCTTATTACATGCGAATCCTATTGGGAACCTAGTCAGTTCACCAAGATACTTGGATTCCGTTCCTTAAAATGTTTCTCGAATTTGAAAAGCAAACTCATACAAGCATGTCCCATTGGGAACTCACTGAATTCGCCTAGAAATTTTGATTCCATTCGTGAAAATTTTTCTATATCCCGAACAGTCCACTTATTACTACTGCGGCCTATTGGGAACTAACCGAATTCACAATGTTACTCAGATTCGGCTCACCAAATTTTTATAAATCTTGAAAAGTACACATATTACAAGAGCAGGCTACTAGGAACTAACTGAATTCACAAAGAAACAGCGTTTCAGTTCGTTAAAACGTTGCTCTATCTTGAATAACAAGCTTATTACATGCGAACCCTATTGGGAACCTACTCAATTCGCATTGATACTTGGATTCCGTTCCTTAAAATGTTGCTCGATATTGAAAAGCAAACTCATACAAGCATGTCCCATTGGGAACTCACTGAAGTCGCCTAGAAATTTTGATTCCATTCGTGAAAATTTTTCTATATCCCGAACAGTCCACTTATTACTACTGCGGCCTATTGGGAACTAACCGAATTCACCATGTTACTCAGATTCGGCTCACCAAATTTTTATAAATCTTGAAAAGTACACATATTACAAGAGCAGGCTGCTAGGAACTAACTTAATTCACCAAGAAACAGTGTTTCAGTTCGTTAAAACGTTGCTCTATCTTGAATAACAAGCTTATTACATGCGAATCCTATTGGGAACCTACTCAATTCACCATGATACTTGGATTCGGTTCCTTAAAATGTTGCTCGATATTGAAAAGCAAACTCATACAAGCATGTCCCTTGGGAACTCACTGAATTCGCCTAGAAATTTTGATTCCATTCGTGAAAATTTTTCTATATCCCGAACAGTCCACTTATTACTACTGCGGCCTATTGGGAACTAACCGAATTCACAATGTTACTCAGATTCGGCTAACCAAACTTTTAAAAATCTTTAAAAGTACACATATTACAAGAGCAGGCTACTAGGAACTAACTGAATTCACAAAGAAACAGTGTTTCAGTTCGTTAAAACGTTGCTCTATCTTGAATAACAAGCTTATTACATGCGAACCCTATTGGGAACCTACTCAATTCGCAATGATACTTGGATTCCGTTCCTTAAAATGTTGCTCGATATTGAAAAGCAAACTCATACAAGCATGTCCCATTGGGAAGTCACTGAATTCGCCTAGAAATTTTGATTCCATTCGTGAAAATTTTTCTATATCCAAAACAGTCCACATATTACTACTGCCGCCTATTGGGAACTAACCGAATTCACCATGTTACTCAGATTCGGCTCACCAAATTTTTATAAATCTTGAAAGGTACACATATTACAAGAGCAGGCTACTAGGAACTAACTGAATTCACAAAGAAACAGTGTTTCAGTTCGTTAAAACGTTGCTTTATCTTGAATAACAAGCTTATTACATGCGAATCCTATTGGGAACCTAGTCAGTTCACCAAGATACTTGGATTCCGTTCCTTAAAATGTTGCTCGATATTGAAAAGCAAACTCATACAAGCATGTCCCATTGGGAACTCACTGAATTCGCCTAGAAATTTTGATTCCATTCGTGAAAATTTTTCTATATCCCGAACAGTCCACTTATTACTACTGCGGCCTATTGGGAACTAACCGAATTCACAATGTTACTCAGATTCGGCTCACCAAATTTTTATAAATCTTGAAAAGTACACATATTACAAGAGCAGGCTACTAGGAACTAACTGAATTCACAAAGAAACAGTGTTTCAGTTCGTTAAAACGTTGCTCTATCTTGAATAACAAGCTTATTACATGCGAACCCTATTGGGAACCTACTCAATTCGCAATGATACTTGGATTCCGTTCCTTAAAATGTTGCTCGATATTGAAAAGCAAACTCATACAAGCATGTCCCATTGGGAACTCACTGAATTCGCCTAGAAATTTTGATTCCATTCGTGAAAATTTTTCTATATCCCGAACAGTCCACTTATTACTACTGCGGCCTATTGGGAACTAACCGAATTCACAATGTTACTCAGATTCGGCTCACCAAATTTTTATAAATCTTGAAAAGTACACATATTACAAGAGCAGGCTACTAGGAACTAATTGAATTCACAAAGAAACAGCGTTTCAGTTCGTTAAAACGTTGCTCTATCTTGAATAACAAGCTTATTACATGCGAACCCTATTGGGAACCTACTCAATTCGCATTGATACTTGGATTTGTTCCTTAAAATGTTGCTCGATATTGAAAAGCAAACTCATACAAGCATGTCCCATTGGGAAGTCATTGAATTCGCCTAGAAATTTTGATTCCATTCGTGAAAATTTTTCTATATCCCGAACAGTCCACTTATTACTACTGCGGCCTATTGGGAACTAACCGAGTTCACCATGTTATTCAGATTCGGCTCACCAAATTTTTATAAATCTTTAAAAGTACACATATTACAAGAGCAGCTACTAGGAACTAACTGAATTCACAAAGAAACAGTGTTTCAGTTCGTTAAAACGTTGCTCTATCTTGAATAACAAGCTTATTACATGCGAATCCTATTGGGAACCTACTCAATTCGCAATGATACTTGGATTCCGTTCCTTAAAATGTTGCTCGATATTAAAAGCAAACTCATACAAGCATGTCCCATTGGGAACTCACTGAATTCCCCTTCGAATTTGGATTCCATTCGTGAAAATTTTCTATATCCCGAATAGTCCACTTATTACTACTGCGGCCTATTGGGAACTAAACGAATTCACGATGTTACTCAGATTCAGCTAACCAAACTTTTAAAAATCTTTAAAAGTACACATATTACAAGAGCAGGCTACTAGGAACTAACTGAATTCACAAAGAAACAGTGTTTCAGTTCGTTAAAACGTTGCTCTATCTTGAATAACAAGCTTATTACATGCGAATCCTATGGGGAACCTACTCAATTCGCAATGATACTTGGATTCCGTTCCTTAAAATGTTGCTCGATATTGAAAAGCCAACTCATACAAGCATGTCCCATTGGGAACTCACTGAATTCACCTAGAAATTTTGATTCCATTCGTGAAAATTTTTCTATATCCCGAACAGTCCACTTATTACTACTGCGGCCTATTGGGAACTAACCGAATTCACCATGTTACTCAGATTCGGCTCACCAAATTTTTATAAATCTTGAAAAGTACATATATTACAAGAGCAGGCTGCAGGGAACTAACTTAATTCACCAAGAAACAGTGTTTCAGTTCGTTAAAACGTTGCTCTATCTTGAATAACAAGCTTATTACATGCGAATCCTATTGGGAACCTACTCAATTCACCATGATACTTGGATTCGGTTCCTTAAAATGTTGCTCGATATTGAAAAGCAAACTCATACAAGCATGTCCCTTGGGAACTCACTTAATTCGCCTAGAAATTTTGATTCCATTCGTGAAAATTTTTCTATATCCCGAACAGTCCACTTATTACTACTGCGGCCTATTGGGAACTAACCGAATTCACAATGTTACTCAGATTCGGCTAACTAAACTTTTAAAAATCTTTAAAAGTACACATATTACAAGAGCAGGCTACTAGGAACTAACTGAATTCACAAAGAAACAGTGTTTCAGTTCGTTAAAACGTTGCTCTATCTTGAATAACAAGCTTATTACATGCGAACCCTATTGGGAACCTACTCAATTCGCAATGATACTTGGATTCCGTTCCTTAAAATGTTGCTCGATATTGAAAAGCAAACTCATACAAGCATGTCCCATTGGGAACTCACTGAATTCGCCTAGAAATTTTGATTCCATTCGTGAAAATTTTTCTATATCCAAAACAGTCCACCTATTACTACTGCCGCCTATTGGGAACTAACCGAATTCACCATGTTACTCAGATTCGGCTCACCAAATTTTTATAAATCTTGAAAGGTACACATATTACAAGAGCAGGCTACTAGGAACTAACTGAATTCACAAAGAAACAGTGTTTCAGTTCGTTAAAACGTTGCTCTATCTTGAATAACAAGCTTATTACATGCGAATCCTATTGGGAACCTAGTCAGTTCACCAAGATACTTGGATTCCGTTCCTTAAAATGTTGCTCGATATTGAAAAGCAAACTCATACAAGCATGTCCCATTGGGAACTCACTGAATTCGCCTAGAAATTTTGATTCCATTCGTGAAAATTTTTCTATATCCCGTACAGTCCACTTATTACTACTGCGGCCTATTGGGAACTAACCGAATTCACAATGTTACTCAGATTCAGCTCACCAAATTTTTATAAATCTTGAAAAGTACACATATTACAAGAGCAGGCTACTCGGAACTAACTGAATTCACAAAGAAACAGTGTTTCAGTTCGTTAAAACGTTGCTCTATCTTGAATAACAAGCTTATTACATGCGAACCCTATTGGGAACGTACTCAATTCGCAATGATACTTGGATTCCGTTCCTTAAAATGTTGCTCGATATTGAAAAGCAAACTCATACAAGCATGTCCCATTGGGAACTCACTGAATTCGCCTAGAAATTTTGATTCCATTCGTGAAAATTTTTCTATATCCCGACCAATCCACTTATTACTACTGCCGCCTATTGGGAACTAACCGAATTCACCATGTTACTCTGATTCGGCTCACCAAATTTTTATAAATATTTAAAAGTACACATATTACAAGAGCAGGCTACTAGGAACTAACTGAATTCACAAAGAAACAGTGTTTCAGTTCGTTAAAACTTTGCTCTATATTGAATAACAAGCTTATTACATGCGAATCCTATTGGGAACCTACTCAATTCACCATGATACTTGGATTCCGTTCCTTAAAATGTTGCTCGATATTGAAAAGCAAACTCATACAAGCATGTCCCATTGGGAACTCACTGAATTCGCCTAGAAATTTTGATTCCATTCGTGAAAATTTTTCTATATCCAAAACAGTCCATCTATTACAACTGCCGCCTATTGGGAACTAACCGAATTCACAATGTTACTCAGATTCGGCTCACCAAATTTTTATAAATCTTGAAAAGTACACATATTACAAGAGCAGGCTACTAGGAACTAACTGAATTCACAAAGAAACAGTGTTTCAGTTCGTAAAACGTTGCTCTATCTTGAATAACAAGCTTATTACATGCGAATCCAATTGGGAACCTACTCAATTCGCAATGATACTTGGATTCCGTTCCTTAAAATGTTGCTCGATATTGAAAAGCAAACTCATACAAGCATGTCCCATTGGGAACTCACTGAATTCGCCTCGAAATTTTGCTTCCATTCGTGAAAATTTTCTATATCCCGAACAGTCCACTTATTACTACTGCGGCCTATTGGGAACTAACCGAATGCACCATGTTACTCAGATTCGGCTAACCAAACTTTTAAAAATCTCTAAAAGTACACATATTACAAGAGCAGGCTACTAGGAACTAACTGAATTCACAAAGAAACAGTGTTTCAGTTCGTTAAAACTTTGCTCTATCTTGAATAACAAGCTTATTACATGCGAATCCTATTGGGAACCTAGTCAGTTCACCAAGATACTTGGATTCCGTTCCTTAAAATGTTGCTCGATATTGAAAAGCAAACTCATACAAGCATGTCCCATTGGGAACTCAGTGAATTCGCCTAGAAATTTTGATTCCATTCGTGAAAATTTTTCTATATACCGAATAGTCCACTTATTACTACTGCGGCCTATTGGGATCTAACCGAGTTCACCATGTTACTCAGATTCGGCTCACCAAATTTTTATAAATCTTTAAAAGTACACATATTACAAGAGCAGGCTACTAGGAACTAACTGAATTCACAAAGAAACAGTGTTTCAGTTCGTTAAAACGTTGCTCTATCTTGATTAACAAGCTTATTACATGCGAATCCTATTGGGAACCTACTCAATTCGCAATGATACTTGGATTCCGTTCCTTAAAATGTTGCTCGATATTGAAAAGCAAACTCATACAAGCATGTCCCATTGGGAACTCACTGAATTCGCCTAGAAATTTTGATTCCATTCGTGAAAATTTTTCTATATCCCGAACAGTCCACTTATTACTACTGCGGCCTATTGGGAACTAACCGAATTCACAATGTTACTCAGATTCAGCTCACCAAATTTTTATAAATCTTGAAAAGTACACATATTACAAGAGCAGGCTACTAGGAACTAACTGAATTCACAAAGAAACAGTGTTTCAGTTCGTTAAAACGTTGCTCTATCTTGAATAACAAGCTTATTACATGCGAACCCTATTGGGAACCTACTCAATTCGCAATGATACTTGGATTCCGTTCCTTAAAATGTTGCTCGATATTGAAAAGCAAACTCATACAAGCATGTCCCATTGGGAACTCACTGAATTCGCCTAGAAATTTTGATTCCATTCGTGAAAATTTTTCTATATCCAAAACAGTCCACCTATTACTACTGCCGCCTATTGGGAACTAACCGAATTCACCATGTTACTCAGATTCGGCTCACCAAATTTTTATAAATCTTGAAAGGTACACATATTACAAGAGCAGGCTACTAGGAACTAACTGAATTCACAAAGAAACAGTGTTTCAGTTCGTTAAAACGTTGCTCTATCTTGAATAACAAGCTTATTACATGCGAATCCTATTGGGAACCTAGACAGTTCACCAAGATACTTGGATTCCGTTCCTTAAAATGTTGCTCGATATTGAAAAGCAAACTCATACAAGCATGTCCCATTGGGAACTCACTGAATTCGCCTAGAAATTTTGATTCCATTCGTGAAAATTTTTCTATATCCCGAACAGTCCACTTATTACTACTGCGGCCTATTGGGAACTAACCGAATTCACAATGTTACTCAGATTCAGCTCACCAAATTTTTATAAATCTTGAAAAGTACACATATTACAAGAGCAGGCTACTAGGAACTAACTGAATTCACAAAGAAACAGTGTTTCAGTTCGTTAAAACGTTGCTCTATCTTGAATAACAAGCTTATTACATGCGAACCCTATTGGGAACCTACTCAATTCGCAATGATACTTGGATTCCGTTCCTTAAAATGTTGCTCGATATTGAAAAGCAAACTCATACAAGCATGTCCCATTGGGAACTCACTGAATTCGCCTAGAAATTTTGATTCCATTCGTGAAAATTTTTCTATATCCCGACCAATCCACTTATTACTACTGCCGCCTACTGGGAACTAACCGAATTCACCATGTTACTCTGATTCGGCTCACCAAATTTTTATAAATCTTGAAAAGTACACATATTACAAGAGCAGGCTACTAGGAACTAACTGAATTCACAAAGAAACAGTGTTTCAGTTCGTTAAAACGTTGCTCTATATTGAATAACAAGCTTATTACATGCGAATCCTATTGGGAACCTACTCAATTCACCATGATACTTGGATTCCGTTCCTTAAAATGTTGCTCGATATTGAAAAGCAAACTCATACAAGCATGTCCCATTGGGAACTCACTGAATTCGCCTAGAAATTTTGATTCCATTCGTGAAAATTTTTCTATATCCAAAACAGTCCACCTATTACAACTGCCGCCTATTGGGAACTAACCGAATTCACAATGTTACTCAGATTCGGCTCACCAAATTTTTATAAATCTTGAAAAGTACACATATTACAAGAGCAGGCTACTAGGAACTAACTGAATTCACAAAGAAACAGTGTTTCAGTTCGTAAAACGTTGCTCTATCTTGAATAACAAGCTTATTACATGCGAATCCAATTGGGAACCTACTCAATTCGCAATGATACTTGGATTCCGTTCCTTAAAATGTTGCTCGATATTGAAAAGCAAACTCATACAAGCATGTCCCATTGGGAACTCACTGAATTCGCCTCGAAATTTTGCTTCCATTCGTGAAAATTTTCTATATCCCGAACAGTCCACTTATTACTACTGCGGCCTATTGGGAACTAACCGAATGCACCATGTTACTCAGATTCGGCTAACCAAACTTTTAAAAATCTCTAAAAGTACACATATTACAAGAGCAGGCTACTAGGAACTAACTGAATTCACAAAGAAACAGTGTTTCAGTTCGTTAAAACTTTGCTCTATCTTGAATAACAAGCTTATTACATGCGAACCCTATTGGGAACCTACTCAATTCGCAATGATACTTGGATTCCGTTCCTTAAAATGTTGCTCGATATTGAAAAGCAAACTCATACAAGCATGTCCCATTGGGAACTCACTGAATTCGCCTAGAAATTTTGATTCCATTCGTGAAAATTTTTCTATATCCCGAACAATCCACTTATTACTACTGCCGCCTATTGGGAACTCACCGAATTCACCATGTTACTCAGATTCGGCTCACCAAATTTTTATAAATCTTGAAAAGTACACATATTACAAGAGCAGGCTACTAGGAACTAACTGAATTCACAAAGAAACAGTGTTTCAGTTCGTTAAAACGTTGCTCTATCTTGAATAACAAGTTTATTACATGCGAATCCTATTGGGAACCTACTCAATTCACCATGATACTTGGATTCCGTTCCTTAAAATGTTGCTCGATATTGAAAAGCAAACTCATACAAGCATGTCCCATTGGGAACTCACTGAATTCGCCTAGAAATTTTGATTCCATTCGTGAAAATTTTTCTATATCCAAAACAGTCCACTTATTACTACTGCCGCCTATTGGGAACTAACCGAATTCACCATGTTACTCAGATTCGGCCCACCAAAGTTTTATAAATCTCGAAAAGTACACATATTACAAGAGCAGGCTACTAGGAACTAACTGAATTCTCAAAGAAACAGTGTTTCAGTTCGTTAAAACGTTGCTCTATCTTGAATAACAAGCTTATTCATGCGAATCCTATTGGGAACCTACTCAATTCGCAATGATACTTGGATTCCGTTCCTTAAAATGTTGCTCGATATTGAAAAGCAAACTCATACAAGCATGTCCCATTGGGAACTCAGTGAATTCGCCTAGAAATTTTGATTCCATTCGTGAAAATTTTTCTATATACCGAATAGTCCACTTATTACTACTGCGGCCTATTGGGATCTAACCGAGTTCACCATGTTACTCAGATTCGGCTCACCAAATTTTTATAAATCTTTAAAAGTACACATATTACAAGAGCAGGCTACTAGGAACTAACTGAATTCACAAAGAAACAGTGTTTCAGTTCGTTAAAACGTTGCTCTATCTTGATTAACAAGCTTATTACATGCGAATCCTATTGGGAACCTACTCAATTCGCAATGATACTTGGATTCCGTTCCTTAAAATGTTGCTCGATATTGAAAAGCAAACTCATACAAGCATGTCCCATTGGGAACTCACTGAATTCGCCTCGAAATTTTGATTCCATTCGTGAAAATTTTCTATATCCCGAATAGTCCACTTATTACTACTGCGGCCTATTGGGAACTAACCGAATTCACCATGTTACTCAGATTCGGCTAACCAAAATTTAAAAATCTTTAAAAGTACACATATTACAAGAGCACGCTACTAGGAACTAACTGAATTCACAAAGAAACAGTGTTTCAGTTCGTTAAAACGTTGCTCTATCTTGAATAACAAGCTTATTACATGCGAATCCTATTGGGAAACTACTCAATTCGCAATGATACTTGGATTCCGTTCCTTAAAATGTTGCTCGATATTGAAAAGCAAACTCATACAAGCATGTCCCATTGGGAACTCACTGAATTCGCCTAGAAATTTTGATTCCATTCGTGAAAATTTTTCTATATCCCGAACAGTCCACTTATTACTACTGCGGCCTATTGGGAACTAACCGAATTCACCATGTAACTCAGATTCGGCTCACCAAATTTTTATAAATCTTGAAAAGTACACATATTACAAGAGCAGGCTACTAGGAACTAACTGAATTCACAAAGAAACAGTGTTTCAGTTCGTTAAAACGTTGCTCTATCTTGAAAACAAGCTTATTACATGCGAATCCTATTGGGAACCTACTCAATTCGCAATGATACTTGGAATCCGTTCCTTAAAATGTTGCTCAATATTGAAAAACAAACTCATACAAGCATGTCCCGTTGGGAACTCACTGAATTCGCCTCGAAATTTTGCTTCCATTCGTGAAAATTTTCTATATCCCGAACAGTCCACTTATTACTACTGCGGCCTATTGGGAACTAACCGAATTCACCATGTTACTCAGATTCGGCTCACCAAATTTTTATAAATCTTGAAAAGTACACATATTACAAGAGCAGGCTACTAGGAACTAACTGAATTCACAAAGAAACAGTGTTTCAGTTCGTTAAATTGTTGCTCTATCTTGAATAACAAGCTTATTCATGCGAATCCTATTGGGAACCTACTCAATTCGCAATGATACTTGGATTCCGTTCCTTAAAATGTTGCTCGATATTGAAAAGCAAACTCATACAAGCATGTCCCATTGGGAACTCAGTGAATTCGCCTAGAAATTTTGATTCCATTCGTGAAAATTTTTCTATATCCCGAACAGTCCACTTATTACTACTGCGGCCTATTGGGAACTAACCGAATTCACAATGTTACTCAGATTCAGCTCACCAAATTTTTATAAATCTTGAAAAGTACACATATTACAAGAGCAGGCTACTAGGAACTAACTGAATTCACAAAGAAACAGTGTTTCAGTTCGTTAAAACGTTGCTCTATCTTGAATAACAAGCTTATTACATGCGAACCCTATTGGGAACCTACTCAATTCGCAATGATACTTGGATTCCGTTCCTTAAAATGTTGCTCGATATTGAAAAGCAAACTCATACAAGCATGTCCCATTGGGAACTCACTGAATTCGCCTAGAAATTTTGATTCCATTCGTGAAAATTTTTCTATATCCCGACCAATCCACTTATTACTACTGCCGCCTACTGGGAACTAACCGAATTCACCATGTTACTCTGATTCGGCTCACCAAATTTTTATAAATCTTGAAAAGTACACATATTACAAGAGCAGGCTACTAGGAACTAACTGAATTCACAAAGAAACAGTGTTTCAGTTCGTTAAAACGTTGCTCTATATTGAATAACAAGCTTATTACATGCGAATCCTATTGGGAACCTACTCAATTCACCATGATACTTGGATTCCGTTCCTTAAAATGTTGCTCGATATTGAAAAGCAAACTCATACAAGCATGTCCCATTGGGAACTCACTGAATTCGCCTAGAAATTTTGATTCCATTCGTGAAAATTTTTCTATATCCAAAACAGTCCACCTATTACAACTGCCGCCTATTGGGAACTAACCGAATTCACAATGTTACTCAGATTCGGCTCACCAAATTTTTATAAATCTTGAAAAGTACACATATTACAAGAGCAGGCTACTAGGAACTAACTGAATTCACAAAGAAACAGTGTTTCAGTTCGTAAAACGTTGCTCTATCTTGAATAACAAGCTTATTACATGCGAATCCAATTGGGAACCTACTCAATTCGCAATGATACTTGGATTCCGTTCCTTAAAATGTTGCTCGATATTGAAAAGCAAACTCATACAAGCATGTCCCATTGGGAACTCACTGAATTCGCCTCGAAATTTTGCTTCCATTCGTGAAAATTTTCTATATCCCGAACAGTCCACTTATTACTACTGCGGCCTATTGGGAACTAACCGAATGCACCATGTTACTCAGATTCGGCTAACCAAACTTTTAAAAATCTCTAAAAGTACACATATTACAAGAGCAGGCTACTAGGAACTAACTGAATTCACAAAGAAACAGTGTTTCAGTTCGTTAAAACTTTGCTCTATCTTGAATAACAAGCTTATTACATGCGAACCCTATTGGGAACCTACTCAATTCGCAATGATACTTGGATTCCGTTCCTTAAAATGTTGCTCGATATTGAAAAGCAAACTCATACAAGCATGTCCCATTGGGAACTCACTGAATTCGCCTAGAAATTTTGATTCCATTCGTGAAAATTTTTCTATATCCCGAACAATCCACTTATTACTACTGCCGCCTATTGGGAACTCACCGAATTCACCATGTTACTCAGATTCGGCTCACCAAATTTTTATAAATCTTGAAAAGTACACATATTACAAGAGCAGGCTACTAGGAACTAACTGAATTCACAAAGAAACAGTGTTTCAGTTCGTTAAAACGTTGCTCTATCTTGAATAACAAGTTTATTACATGCGAATCCTATTGGGAACCTACTCAATTCACCATGATACTTGGATTCCGTTCCTTAAAATGTTGCTCGATATTGAAAAGCAAACTCATACAAGCATGTCCCATTGGGAACTCACTGAATTCGCCTAGAAATTTTGATTCCATTCGTGAAAATTTTTCTATATCCAAAACAGTCCACTTATTACTACTGCCGCCTATTGGGAACTAACCGAATTCACCATGTTACTCAGATTCGGCCCACCAAAGTTTTATAAATCTCGAAAAGTACACATATTACAAGAGCAGGCTACTAGGAACTAACTGAATTCTCAAAGAAACAGTGTTTCAGTTCGTTAAAACGTTGCTCTATCTTGAATAACAAGCTTATTCATGCGAATCCTATTGGGAACCTACTCAATTCGCAATGATACTTGGATTCCGTTCCTTAAAATGTTGCTCGATATTGAAAAGCAAACTCATACAAGCATGTCCCATTGGGAA
The DNA here is from genome assembly GCF_021556685.1 of Rattus norvegicus. Classification (NCBI taxonomy): domain Eukaryota; kingdom Metazoa; phylum Chordata; class Mammalia; order Rodentia; family Muridae; genus Rattus; species Rattus norvegicus. Next base: position 50,439,452 of record NC_141547.1, on the reverse strand, counting down.
CTCAGTGAATTCGCCTAGAAATTTTGATTCCATTCGTGAAAATTTTTCTATATACCGAATAGTCCACTTATTACTACTGCGGCCTATTGGGATCTAACCGAGTTCACCATGTTACTCAGATTCGGCTCACCAAATTTTTATAAATCTTTAAAAGTACACATATTACAAGAGCAGGCTACTAGGAACTAACTGAATTCACAAAGAAACAGTGTTTCAGTTCGTTAAAACGTTGCTCTATCTTGATTAACAAGCTTATTACATGCGAATCCTATTGGGAACCTACTCAATTCGCAATGATACTTGGATTCCGTTCCTTAAAATGTTGCTCGATATTGAAAAGCAAACTCATACAAGCATGTCCCATTGGGAACTCACTGAATTCGCCTCGAAATTTTGATTCCATTCGTGAAAATTTTCTATATCCCGAATAGTCCACTTATTACTACTGCGGCCTATTGGGAACTAACCGAATTCACCATGTTACTCAGATTCGGCTAACCAAAATTTAAAAATCTTTAAAAGTACACATATTACAAGAGCACGCTACTAGGAACTAACTGAATTCACAAAGAAACAGTGTTTCAGTTCGTTAAAACGTTGCTCTATCTTGAATAACAAGCTTATTACATGCGAATCCTATTGGGAAACTACTCAATTCGCAATGATACTTGGATTCCGTTCCTTAAAATGTTGCTCGATATTGAAAAGCAAACTCATACAAGCATGTCCCATTGGGAACTCACTGAATTCGCCTAGAAATTTTGATTCCATTCGTGAAAATTTTTCTATATCCCGAACAGTCCACTTATTACTACTGCGGCCTATTGGGAACTAACCGAATTCACCATGTAACTCAGATTCGGCTCACCAAATTTTTATAAATCTTGAAAAGTACACATATTACAAGAGCAGGCTACTAGGAACTAACTGAATTCACAAAGAAACAGTGTTTCAGTTCGTTAAAACGTTGCTCTATCTTGAAAACAAGCTTATTACATGCGAATCCTATTGGGAACCTACTCAATTCGCAATGATACTTGGAATCCGTTCCTTAAAATGTTGCTCAATATTGAAAAACAAACTCATACAAGCATGTCCCGTTGGGAACTCACTGAATTCGCCTCGAAATTTTGCTTCCATTCGTGAAAATTTTCTATATCCCGAACAGTCCACTTATTACTACTGCGGCCTATTGGGAACTAACCGAATTCACCATGTTACTCAGATTCGGCTCACCAAATTTTTATAAATCTTGAAAAGTACACATATTACAAGAGCAGGCTACTAGGAACTAACTGAATTCACAAAGAAACAGTGTTTCAGTTCGTTAAATTGTTGCTCTATCTTGAATAACAAGCTTATTCATGCGAATCCTATTGGGAACCTACTCAATTCGCAATGATACTTGGATTCCGTTCCTTAAAATGTTGCTCGATATTGAAAAGCAAACTCATACAAGCATGTCCCATTGGGAACTCAGTGAATTCGCCTAGAAATTTTGATTCCATTCGTGAAAATTTTTCTATATACCTAATAGTCCACTTATTACTACTGCGGCCTACTGGGATCTAACCGAGTTCACCATGTTACTCAGATTCGGCTCATCAAATTTTTATAAATCTTTAAAAGTACACATATTACAAGAGCAGGCTACTAGGAACTAACTGAATTCACAAAGAAACAGTGTTTCAGTTCGTTAAAACGTTGCTCTATCTTGATTAACAAGCTTATTACATGCGAATCCTATTGGGAACCTACTCAATTCGCAATGATACTTGGATTCCGTTCCTTAAAATGTTGCTCGATATTGAAAAGCAAACTCATACAAGCATGTCCCATTGGGAACTCACTGAATTCGCCTCGAAATTTTGATTCCATTCGTGAAAATTTTCTATATCCCGAATAGTCCACTTATTACTACTGCGGCCTATTGGGAACTAACCGAATTCACCATGTTACTCAGATTCGGCTAACCAAACTTTTAAAAATCTTTAAAAGTACACATATTACAAGAGCACGCTACTAGGAACTAACTGAATTCACAAAGAAACAGTGTTTCAGTTCGTTAAAACGTTGCTCTATCTTGAATAACAAGCTTATTACATGCGAATCCTATTGGGAACCTACTCAATTCGCAATGATACTTGGATTCCGTTCCTTAAAATGTTGCTCGATATTGAAAAGCAAACTCATACAAGCATGTCCCATTGGGAAATCACTGAATTCGCCTAGAAATTTTGATTCCATTCGTGAAAATTTTTCTATATCCCGAACAGTCCACTTATTACTACTGCGGCCTATTGGGAACTAACCGAATTCACCATGTTACTCAGATTCGGCTCACCAAATTTTTATAAATCTTGAAAAGTACACATATTACAAGAGCAGGCTACTAGGAACTAACTGAATTCACAAAGAAACAGTGTTTCAGTTCGTTAAAACGTTGCTCTATCTTGAAAACAAGCTTATTACATGCGAATCCTATTGGGAACCTACTCAATTCGCAATGATACTTGGAATCCGTTCCTTAAAATGTTGCTCAATATTGAAAAACAAACTCATACAAGCATGTCCCATTGGGAACTCACTGAATTCGCCTCGAAATTTTGCTTCCATTCGTGAAATTTTCTATATCCCGAACAGTCCACTTATTACTACTGCGGCCTATTGGGAACTAACCGAATTCACCATGTTACTCAGATTCGGCTAACCAAACTTTTAAAAATCTTTAAAAGTACACATATTACAAGAGCACGCTACTAGGAACTAACTGAATTCACAAAGAAACAGTGTTTCAGTTCGTTAAAACGTTGCTCTATCTTGAATAACAAGCTTATTACATGCGAATCCTATTGGGAACCTACTCTATTCGCAATGATACTTGGATTCCGTTCCTTAAAATGTTGCTCGATATTGAAAAGCAAACTCATACAAGCATGTCCCATTGGGAACTCACTGAATTCGCCTAGAAATTTTGATTCCATTCGTGAAAATTTTTCTGTATCCCGAACAGTCCACTTATTACTACTGCGGCCTATTGGGAACTAACCGATTCACAATGTTACTCAGATTCGGCTCACCAAATTTTTATAAATCTTGAAAAGTACACATATTACAAGAGCAGGCTACTAGGAACTAACTGAATTCACAAAGAAACAGTGTTTCAGTTCGTTAAAACGTTGCTCTATCTTGAATAACAAGCTTATTGCATGCGAACCCTATTGGGAACCTACTCAATTCGCAATGATACTTGGATTCCGTTCTTTAAAATGTTGCTCGATATTGAAAAGCAAACTCATACAAGCATGTCCCATTGGGAACTCACTGATTTCGCCTAGAAATTTTGATTCCATTCGTGAAAATTTTTCTATATCCTGAACAATCCACTTATTACTACTGCCGCCTATTGGGAACTAACCGAATTCACCATGTTACTCTGATTCGGCTCACCAAATTTTTATAAATCTTGAAAAGTACACATATTACAAGAGCAGGCTACTAGGAACTAACTGAATTCACAAAGAAACAGTGTTTCAGTTAGTTAAAACGTTGCTCTATCTTGAATAACAAGCTTATTCATGCGAATCCTATTGGGAACCTACTCAATTCGCAATGATACTTGGATTCCGTTCCTTAAAATGTTGCTCGATATTGAAAAGCAAACTCATACAAGCATGTCCCATTGGGAACTCAGTGAATTCGCCTAGAAATTTTGATTCCATTCGTGAAAATTTTTCTATATACCGAATAGTCCACTTATTACTACTGCGGCCTATTGGGATCTAACCGAGTTCACCATGTTACTCAGATTCGGCTCACCAAATTTTTATAAATCTTTAAAAGTACACATATTACAAGAGCAGGCTACTAGGAACTAACTGAATTCACAAAGAAACAGTGTTTCAGTTCGTTAAAACGTTGCTCTATCTTGATTAACAAGCTTATTACATGCGAATCCTATTGGGAACCTACTCAATTCGCAATGATACTTGGATTCCGTTCCTTAAAATGTTGCTCGATATTGAAAAGCAAACTCATACAAGCATGTCCCATTGGGAACTCACTGAATTCGCCTCGAAATTTTGATTCCATTCGTGAAAATTTTCTATATCCCGAATAGTCCACTTATTACTACTGCGGCCTATTGGGAACTAACCGAATTCACCATGTTACTCAGATTCGGCTAACCAAAATTTAAAAATCTTTAAAAGTACACATATTACAAGAGCACGCTACTAGGAACTAACTGAATTCACAAAGAAACAGTGTTTCAGTTCGTTAAAACGTTGCTCTATCTTGAATAACAAGCTTATTACATGCGAATCCTATTGGGAAACTACTCAATTCGCAATGATACTTGGATTCCGTTCCTTAAAATGTTGCTCGATATTGAAAAGCAAACTCATACAAGCATGTCCCATTGGGAACTCACTGAATTCGCCTAGAAATTTTGATTCCATTCGTGAAAATTTTTCTATATCCCGAACAGTCCACTTATTACTACTGCGGCCTATTGGGAACTAACCGAATTCACCATGTAACTCAGATTCGGCTCACCAAATTTTTATAAATCTTGAAAAGTACACATATTACAAGAGCAGGCTACTAGGAACTAACTGAATTCACAAAGAAACAGTGTTTCAGTTCGTTAAAACGTTGCTCTATCTTGAAAACAAGCTTATTACATGCGAATCCTATTGGGAACCTACTCAATTCGCAATGATACTTGGAATCCGTTCCTTAAAATGTTGCTCAATATTGAAAAACAAACTCATACAAGCATGTCCCATTGGGAACTCACTGAATTCGCCTCGAAATTTTGCTTCCATTCGTGAAAATTTTCTATATCCCGAACAGTCTACTTATTACTACTGCGGCCTATTGGGAACTAACCGAATTCACCATGTTACTCAGATTCGGCTCACCAAATTTTTATAAATCTTGAAAAGTACACATATTACAAGAGCAGGCTACTAGGAACTAACTGAATTCACAAAGAAACAGTGTTTCAGTTCGTTAAATTGTTGCTCTATCTTGAATAACAAGCTTATTCATGCGAATCCTATTGGGAACCTACTCAATTCGCAATGATACTTGGATTCCGTTCCTTAAAATGTTGCTCGATATTGAAAAGCAAACTCATACAAGCATGTCCCATTGGGAACTCAGTGAATTCGCCTAGAAATTTTGATTCCATTCGTGAAAATTTTTCTATATACCGAATAGTCCACTTATTACTACTGCGGCCTACTGGGATCTAACCGAGTTCACCATGTTACTCAGATTCGGCTCATCAAATTTTTATAAATCTTTAAAAGTACACATATTACAAGAGCAGGCTACTAGGAACTAACTGAATTCACAAAGAAACAGTGTTTCAGTTCGTTAAAACGTTGCTCTATCTTGATTAACAAGCTTATTACATGCGAATCCTATTGGGAACCTACTCAATTCGCAATGATACTTGGATTCCGTTCCTTAAAATGTTGCTCGATATTGAAAAGCAAACTCATACAAGCATGTCCCATTGGGAACTCACTGAATTCGCCTCGAAATTTTGATTCCATTCGTGAAAATTTTCTATATCCCGAATAGTCCACTTATTACTACTGCGGCCTATTGGGAACTAACCGAATTCACCATGTTACTCAGATTCGGCTAACCAAACATTTAAAAATCTTTAAAAGTACACATATTACAAGAGCACGCTACTAGGAACTAACTGAATTCACAAAGAAACAGTGTTTCAGTTCGTTAAAACGTTGCTCTATCTTGAATAACAAGCTTATTACATGCGAATCCTATTGGGAACCTACTCAATTCGCAATGATACTTGGATTCCGTTCCTTAAAATGTTGCTCGATATTGAAAAGCAAACTCATACAAGCATGTCCCATTGGGAAATCACTGAATTCGCCTAGAAATTTTGATTCCATTCGTGAAAATTTTTCTATATCCCGAACAGTCCACTTATTACTACTGCGGCCTATTGGGAACTAACCGAATTCACCATGTTACTCAGATTCGGCTCACCAAATTTTTATAAATCTTGAAAAGTACACATATTACAAGAGCAGGCTACTAGGAACTAACTGAATTCACAAAGAAACAGTGTTTCAGTTCGTTAAAACGTTGCTCTATCTTGAAAACAAGCTTATTACATGCGAATCCTATTGGGAACCTACTCAATTCGCAATGATACTTGGAATCCGTTCCTTAAAATGTTGCTCAATATTGAAAAACAAACTCATACAAGCATGTCCCATTGGGAACTCACTGAATTCGCCTCGAAATTTTGCTTCCATTCGTGAAATTTTCTATATCCCGAACAGTCCACTTATTACTACTGCGGCCTATTGGGAACTAACCGAATTCACCATGTTACTCAGATTCGGCTAACCAAACTTTTAAAAATCTTTAAAAGTACACATATTACAAGAGCACGCTACTAGGAACTAACTGAATTCACAAAGAAACAGTGTTTCAGTTCGTTAAAACGTTGCTCTATCTTGAATAACAAGCTTATTACATGCGAATCCTATTGGGAACCTACTCTATTCGCAATGATACTTGGATTCCGTTCCTTAAAATGTTGCTCGATATTGAAAAGCAAACTCATACAAGCATGTCCCATTGGGAACTCACTGAATTCGCCTAGAAATTTTGATTCCATTCGTGAAAATTTTTCTGTATCCCGAACAGTACACTTATTACTACTGCGGCCTATTGGGAACTAACCGATTCACAATGTTACTCAGATTCGGCTCACCAAATTTTTATAAATCTTGAAAAGTACACATATTACAAGAGCAGGCTACTAGGAACTAACTGAATTCACAAAGAAACAGTGTTTCAGTTCGTTAAAACGTTGCTCTATCTTGAATAACAAGCTTATTGCATGCGAACCCTATTGGGAACCTACTCAATTCGCAATGATACTTGGATTCCGTTCTTTAAAATGTTGCTCGATATTGAAAAGCAAACTCATACAAGCATGTCCCATTGGGAACTCACTGATTTCGCCTAGAAATTTTGATTCCATTCGTGAAAATTTTTCTATATCCTGAACAATCCACTTATTACTACTGCCGCCTATTGGGAACTAACCGAATTCACCATGTTACTCTGATTCGGCTCACCAAATTTTTATAAATCTTGAAAAGTACACATATTACAAGAGCAGGCTACTAGGAACTAACTGAATTCACAAAGAAACAGTGTTTCAGTTAGTTAAAACGTTGCTCTATCTTGAATAACAAGCTTATTCATGCGAATCCTATTGGGAACCTACTCAATTCGCAATGATACTTGAATTCCGTTCCTTAAAATGTTGCTCGATATTGAAAAGCAAACTCATACAAGCATGTCCCATTGGGAACTCACTGAATTCGCCTAGAAATTTTGATTCCATTCGTGAAAATTTTTCTATATCCCGAACAGTCCACTTATTACTACTGCCGCCTATTGGGAACTCACCGAATTCACCATGTTACTCAGATTCGGCTCACCAAATTTTTATAAATCTTGAAAAGTACACATATTACAAGAGCAGGCTACTAGGAACTAACTGAATTCACAAAGAAACAGTGTTTCAGTTCGTTAAAACGTTGCTCTATCTTGAAAACAAGCTTATTACATGCGAATACTATTGGGAACCTACTCAATTCGCAATGATACTTGTAATCCGTTCCATAAATGTTGCTCAATATTGAAAAGCAAACTCATACAAGCATATCCCATTGGGAACTCACTGAATTCGCCTAGAAATTTTGATTCCATTCGTGAAAATTTTTCTATATCCCGAACAGTCCACTTATTACTACTGCGGCCTATTGGGAACTAACCGATTCACAATGTTACTCAGATTCGGCTCACCAAATTTTTATAAATCTTGAAAAGTACACATATTACAAGAGCAGGCTACTAGGAACTAACTGAATTCACAAAGAAACAGTGTTTCAGTTCGTTAAAACGTTGCTCTATCTTGAATAACAAGCTTATTGCATGCGAACCCTATTGGGAACCTACTCAATTCGCAATGATACTTGGATTCCGTTCCTTAAAATGTTGCTCGATATTGAAAAGCAAACTCATACAAGCATGTCCCATTGGGAACTCACTGAATTCGCCTAGAAATTTTGATTCCATTCGTGAAAATTTTTCTATATCCTGAACAATCCACTTATTACTACTGCCGCCTATTGGGAACTAACCGAATTCACCATGTTACTCAGATTCGGCCCACCAAAGTTTTATAAATCTCGAAAAGTACACATATTACAAGAGCAGGCTACTAGGAACTAACTGAATTCTCAAAGAAACAGTGTTTCAGTTCGTTAAAACGTTGCTCTATCTTGAAAACAAGCTTATTACATGCGAATCCTATTGGGAACCTACTCAATTCGCAATGATACTTGGAATCCGTTCCTTAAAATGTTGCTCAATATTGAAAAACAAACTCATACAAGCATGTCCCATTGGGAACTCACTGAATTCGCCTCGAAATTTTGCTTCCATTCGTGAAATTTTCTATATCCCGAACAGTCCACTTATTACTACTGCGGCCTATTGGGAACTAACCGAATTCACCATGTTACTCAGATTCGGCTAACCAAACTTTTAAAAATCTTTAAAAGTACACATATTACAAGAGCACGCTACTAGGAACTAACTGAATTCACAAAGAAACAGTGTTTCAGTTCGTTAAAACGTTGCTCTATCTTGAATAACAAGCTTATTACATGCGAATCCTATTGGGAACCTACTCTATTCGCAATGATACTTGGATTCCGTTCCTTAAAATGTTGCTCGATATTGAAAAGCAAACTCATACAAGCATGTCCCATTGGGAACTCACTGAATTCGCCTAGAAATTTTGATTCCATTCGTGAAAATTTTTCTGTATCCCGAACAGTCCACTTATTACTACTGCGGCCTATTGGGAACTAACCGATTCACAATGTTACTCAGATTCGGCTCACCAAATTTTTATAAATCTTGAAAAGTACACATATTACAAGAGCAGGCTACTAGGAACTAACTGAATTCACAAAGAAACAGTGTTTCAGTTCGTTAAAACGTTGCTCTATCTTGAATAACAAGCTTATTGCATGCGAACCCTATTGGGAACCTACTCAATTCGCAATGATACTTGGATTCCGTTCTTTAAAATGTTGCTCGATATTGAAAAGCAAACTCATACAAGCATGTCCCATTGGGAACTCACTGATTTCGCCTAGAAATTTTGATTCCATTCGTGAAAATTTTTCTATATCCTGAACAATCCACTTATTACTACTGCCGCCTATTGGGAACTAACCGAATTCACCATGTTACTCTGATTCGGCTCACCAAATTTTTATAAATCTTGAAAAGTACACATATTACAAGAGCAGGCTACTAGGAACTAACTGAATTCACAAAGAAACAGTGTTTCAGTTAGTTAAAACGTTGCTCTATCTTGAATAACAAGCTTATTCATGCGAATCCTATTGGGAACCTACTCAATTCGCAATGATACTTGGATTCCGTTCCTTAAAATGTTGCTCGATATTGAAAAGCAAACTCATACAAGCATGTCCCATTGGGAACTCAGTGAATTCGCCTAGAAATTTTGATTCCATTCGTGAAAATTTTTCTATATACCGAATAGTCCACTTATTACTACTGCGGCCTATTGGGATCTAACCGAGTTCACCATGTTACTCAGATTCGGCTCACCAAATTTTTATAAATCTTTAAAAGTACACATATTACAAGAGCAGGCTACTAGGAACTAACTGAATTCACAAAGAAACAGTGTTTCAGTTCGTTAAAACGTTGCTCTATCTTGATTAACAAGCTTATTACATGCGAATCCTATTGGGAACCTACTCAATTCGCAATGATACTTGGATTCCGTTCCTTAAAATGTTGCTCGATATTGAAAAGCAAACTCATACAAGCATGTCCCATTGGGAACTCACTGAATTCGCCTCGAAATTTTGATTCCATTCGTGAAAATTTTCTATATCCCGAATAGTCCACTTATTACTACTGCGGCCTATTGGGAACTAACCGAATTCACCATGTTACTCAGATTCGGCTAACCAAAATTTAAAAATCTTTAAAAGTACACATATTACAAGAGCACGCTACTAGGAACTAACTGAATTCACAAAGAAACAGTGTTTCAGTTCGTTAAAACGTTGCTCTATCTTGAATAACAAGCTTATTACATGCGAATCCTATTGGGAAACTACTCAATTCGCAATGATACTTGGATTCCGTTCCTTAAAATGTTGCTCGATATTGAAAAGCAAACTCATACAAGCATGTCCCATTGGGAACTCACTGAATTCGCCTAGAAATTTTGATTCCATTCGTGAAAATTTTTCTATATCCCGAACAGTCCACTTATTACTACTGCGGCCTATTGGGAACTAACCGAATTCACCATGTAACTCAGATTCGGCTCACCAAATTTTTATAAATCTTGAAAAGTACACATATTACAAGAGCAGGCTACTAGGAACTAACTGAATTCACAAAGAAACAGTGTTTCAGTTCGTTAAAACGTTGCTCTATCTTGAAAACAAGCTTATTACATGCGAATCCTATTGGGAACCTACTCAATTCGCAATGATACTTGGAATCCGTTCCTTAAAATGTTGCTCAATATTGAAAAACAAACTCATACAAGCATGTCCCATTGGGAACTCACTGAATTCGCCTCGAAATTTTGCTTCCATTCGTGAAAATTTTCTATATCCCGAACAGTCCACTTATTACTACTGCGGCCTATTGGGAACTAACCGAATTCACCATGTTACTCAGATTCGGCTCACCAAATTTTTATAAATCTTGAAAAGTACACATATTACAAGAGCAGGCTACTAGGAACTAACTGAATTCACAAAGAAACAGTGTTTCAGTTCGTTAAATTGTTGCTCTATCTTGAATAACAAGCTTATTCATGCGAATCCTATTGGGAACCTACTCAATTCGCAATGATACTTGGATTCCGTTCCTTAAAATGTTGCTCGATATTGAAAAGCAAACTCATACAAGCATGTCCCATTGGGAACTCAGTGAATTCGCCTAGAAATTTTGATTCCATTCGTGAAAATTTTTCTATATACCGAATAGTCCACTTATTACTACTGCAGCCTACTGGGATCTAACCGAGTTCACCATGTTACTCAGATTCGGCTCATCAAATTTTTATAAATCTTTAAAAGTACACATATTACAAGAGCAGGCTACTAGGAACTAACTGAATTCACAAAGAAACAGTGTTTCAGTTCGTTAAAACGTTGCTCTATCTTGATTAACAAGCTTATTACATGCGAATCCTATTGGGAACCTACTCAATTCGCAATGATACTTGGATTCCGTTCCTTAAAATGTTGCTCGATATTGAAAAGCAAACTCATACAAGCATGTCCCATTGGGAACTCACTGAATTCGCCTCGAAATTTTGATTCCATTCGTGAAAATTTTCTATATCCCGAATAGTCCACTTATTACTACTGCGGCCTATTGGGAACTAACCGAATTCACCATGTTACTCAGATTCGGCTAACCAAACATTTAAAAATCTTTAAAAGTACACATATTACAAGAGCACGCTACTAGGAACTAACTGAATTCACAAAGAAACAGTGTTTCAGTTCGTTAAAACGTTGCTCTATCTTGAATAACAAGCTTATTACATGCGAATCCTATTGGGAACCTACTCAATTCGCAATGATACTTGGATTCCGTTCCTTAAAATGTTGCTCGATATTGAAAAGCAAACTCATACAAGCATGTCCCATTGGGAAATCACTGAATTCGCCTAGAAATTTTGATTCCATTCGTGAAAATTTTTCTATATCCCGAACAGTCCACTTATTACTACTGCGGCCTATTGGGAACTAACCGAATTCACCATGTTACTCAGATTCGGCTCACCAAATTTTTATAAATCTTGAAAAGTACACATATTACAAGAGCAGGCTACTAGGAACTAACTGAATTCACAAAGAAACAGTGTTTCAGTTCGTTAAAACGTTGCTCTATCTTGAAAACAAGCTTATTACATGCGAATCCTATTGGGAACCTACTCAATTCGCAATGATACTTGGAATCCGTTCCTTAAAATGTTGCTCAATATTGAAAAACAAACTCATACAAGCATGTCCCATTGGGAACTCACTGAATTCGCCTCGAAATTTTGCTTCCATTCGTGAAATTTTCTATATCCCGAACAGTCCACTTATTACTACTGCGGCCTATTGGGAACTAACCGAATTCACCATGTTACTCAGATTCGGCTAACCAAACTTTTAAAAATCTTTAAAAGTACACATATTACAAGAGCACGCTACTAGGAACTAACTGAATTCACAAAGAAACAGTGTTTCAGTTCGTTAAAACGTTGCTCTATCTTGAATAACAAGCTTATTACATGCGAATCCTATTGGGAACCTACTCTATTCGCAATGATACTTGGATTCCGTTCCTTAAAATGTTGCTCGATATTGAAAAGCAAACTCATACAAGCATGTCCCATTGGGAACTCACTGAATTCGCCTAGAAATTTTGATTCCATTCGTGAAAATTTTTCTGTATCCCGAACAGTACACTTATTACTACTGCGGCCTATTGGGAACTAACCGATTCACAATGTTACTCAGATTCGGCTCACCAAATTTTTATAAATCTTGAAAAGTACACATATTACAAGAGCAGGCTACTAGGAACTAACTGAATTCACAAAGAAACAGTGTTTCAGTTCGTTAAAACGTTGCTCTATCTTGAATAACAAGCTTATTGCATGCGAACCCTATTGGGAACCTACTCAATTCGCAATGATACTTGGATTCCGTTCTTTAAAATGTTGCTCGATATTGAAAAGCAAACTCATACAAGCATGTCCCATTGGGAACTCACTGATTTCGCCTAGAAATTTTGATTCCATTCGTGAAAATTTTTCTATATCCTGAACAATCCACTTATTACTACTGCCGCCTATTGGGAACTAACCGAATTCACCATGTTACTCTGATTCGGCTCACCAAATTTTTATAAATCTTGAAAAGTACACATATTACAAGAGCAGGCTACTAGGAACTAACTGAATTCACAAAGAAACAGTGTTTCAGTTAGTTAAAACGTTGCTCTATCTTGAATAACAAGCTTATTACATGCGAATCCTATTGGGAACCTACTCAATTCGCAATGATACTTGAATTCCGTTCCTTAAAATGTTGCTCGATATTGAAAAGCAAACTCATACAAGCATGTCCCATTGGGAACTCACTGAATTCGCCTAGAAATTTTGATTCCATTCGTGAAAATTTTTCTATATCCCGAACAGTCCACTTATTACTACTGCCGCCTATTGGGAACTCACCGAATTCACCATGTTACTCAGATTCGGCTCACCAAATTTTTATAAATCTTGAAAAGTACACATATTACAAGAGCAGGCTACTAGGAACTAACTGAATTCACAAAGAAACAGTGTTTCAGTTCGTTAAAACGTTGCTCTATCTTGAAAACAAGCTTATTACATGCGAATACTATTGGGAACCTACTCAATTCGCAATGATACTTGTAATCCGTTCCATAAATGTTGCTCAATATTGAAAAGCAAACTCATACAAGCATATCCCATTGGGAACTCACTGAATTCGCCTAGAAATTTTGATTCCATTCGTGAAAATTTTTCTATATCCCGAACAGTCCACTTATTACTACTGCGGCCTATTGGGAACTAACCGATTCACAATGTTACTCAGATTCGGCTCACCAAATTTTTATAAATCTTGAAAAGTACACATATTACAAGAGCAGGCTACTAGGAACTAACTGAATTCACAAAGAAACAGTGTTTCAGTTCGTTAAAACGTTGCTCTATCTTGAATAACAAGCTTATTGCATGCGAACCCTATTGGGAACCTACTCAATTCGCAATGATACTTGGATTCCGTTCCTTAAAATGTTGCTCGATATTGAAAAGCAAACTCATACAAGCATGTCCCATTGGGAACTCACTGAATTCGCCTAGAAATTTTGATTCCATTCGTGAAAATTTTTCTATATCCTGAACAATCCACTTATTACTACTGCCGCCTATTGGGAACTAACCGAATTCACCATGTTACTCAGATTCGGCCCACCAAAGTTTTATAAATCTCGAAAAGTACACATATTACAAGAGCAGGCTACTAGGAACTAACTGAATTCTCAAAGAAACAGTGTTTCAGTTCGTTAAAACGTTGCTCTATCTTGAATAACAAGCTTATTCATGCGAATCCTATTGGGAACCTACTCAATTCGCAATGATACTTGGATTCCGTTCCTTAAAATGTTGCTCGATATTGAAAAGCAAACTCATACAAGCATGTCCCATTGGGAACTCAGTGAATACGCCTAGAAATTTTGATTCCATTCGTGAAAATTTTTCTATATACCGAATAGTCCACTTATTACTACTGCGGCCTATTGGGATCTAACCGAGTTCACCATGTTACTCAGATTCGGCTCACCAAATTTTTATAAATCTTTAAAAGTACACATATTACAAGAGCAGGCTACTAGGAACTAACTGAATTCACAAAGAAACAGTGTTTCAGTTCGTTAAAACGTTGCTCTATCTTGATTAACAAGCTTATTACATGCGAATCCTATTGGGAACCTACTCAATTCGCAATGATACTTGGATTCCGTTCCTTAAAATGTTGCTCGATATTGAAAAGCAAACTCATACAAGCATGTCCCATTGGGAACTCACTGAATTCGCCTCGAAATTTTGATTCCATTCGTGAAAATTTTCTATATCCCGAATAGTCCACTTATTACTACTGCGGCCTATTGGGAACTAACCGAATTCACCATGTTACTCAGATTCGGCTAACCAAACTTTTAAAAATCTTTAAAAGTACACATATTACAAGAGCACGCTACTAGGAACTAACTGAATTCACAAAGAACAGTGTTTCAGTTCGTTAAAACGTTGCTCTATCTTGAATAACAAGCTTATTACATGCGAATCCTATTGGGAACCTACTCAATTCGCAATGATACTTGGATTCCGTTCCTTAAAATGTTGCTCGATATTGAAAAGCAAACTCATACAAGCATGTCCCATTGGGAAATCACTGAATTCGCCTAGAAATTTTGATTCAATTCGTGAAAATTTTTCTATATCCCGAACAGTCCACTTATTACTACTGCGGCCTATTGGGAACTAACCGAATTCACCATGTTACTCAGATTCGGCTCACCAAATTTTTATAAATCTTGAAAAGTACACATATTACAAGAGCAGGCTACTAGGAACTAACTGAATTCACAAAGAAACAGTGTTTCAGTTCGTTAAAACGTTGCTCTATCTTGAAAACAAGCTTATTACATGCGAATCCTATTGGGAACCTACTCAATTCGCAATGATACTTGGAATCCGTTCCTTAAAATGTTGCTCAATATTGAAAAACAAACTCATACAAGCATGTCCCATTGGGAACTCACTGAATTCGCCTCGAAATTTTGCTTCCATTCGTGAAAATTTTCTATATCCCGAACAGTCCACTTATTACTACTGCGGCCTATTGGGAACTAACCGAATTCACCATGTTACTCAGATTCGGCTAACCAAACTTTTAAAAATCTTTAAAAGTACACATATTACAAGAGCACGCTACTAGGAACTAACTGAATTCACAAAGAAACAGTGTTTCAGTTCGTTAAAACGTTGCTCTATCTTGAATAACAAGCTTATTACATGCGAATCCTATTGGGAACCTACTCTATTCGCAATGATACTTGGATTCCGTTCCTTAAAATGTTGCTCGATATTGAAAAGCAAACTCATACAAGCATGTCCCATTGGGAACTCACTGAATTCGCCTAGAAATTTTGATTCCATTCGTGAAAATTTTTCTGTATCCCGAACTGTCCACTTATTACTACTGCGGCCTATTGGGAACTAACCGATTCACAATGTTACTCAGATTCGGCTCACCAAATTTTTATAAATCTTGAAAAGTACACATATTACAAGAGCAGGCTACTAGGAACTAACTGAATTCACAAAGAAACAGTGTTTCAGTTCGTTAAAACGTTGCTCTATCTTGAATAACAAGCTTATTGCATGCGAACCCTATTGGGAACCTACTCAATTCGCAATGATACTTGGATTCCGTTCTTAAAATGTTGCTCGATATTGAAAAGCAAACTCATACAAGCATGTCCCATTGGGAACTCACTGATTTCGCCTAGAAATTTTGATTCCATTCGTGAAAATTTTTCTATATCCTGAACAATCCACTTATTACTACTGCCGCCTATTGGGAACTAACCGAATTCACCATGTTACTCTGATTCGGCTCACCAAATTTTTATAAATCTTGAAAAGTACACATATTACAAGAGCAGGCTACTAGGAACTAACTGAATTCACAAAGAAACAGTGTTTCAGTTCGTTAAAACGTTGCTCTATCTTGAAAACAAGCTTATTACATGCGAATCCTATTGGGAACCTACTCAATTCGCAATGATACTTGGAATCCGTTCCTTAAAATGTTGCTCAATATTGAAAAACAAACTCATACAAGCATGTCCCATTGGGAACTCACTGAATTCGCCTCGAAATTTTGCTTCCATTCGTGAAATTTTCTATATCCCGAACAGTCCACTTATTACTACTGCGGCCTATTGGGAACTAACCGAATTCACCATGTTACTCAGATTCGGCTAACCAAACTTTTAAAAATCTTTAAAAGTACACATATTACAAGAGCACGCTACTAGGAACTAACTGAATTCACAAAGAAACAGTGTTTCAGTTCGTTAAAACGTTGCTCTATCTTGAATAACAAGCTTATTACATGCGAATCCTATTGGGAACCTACTCTATTCGCAATGATACTTGGATTCCGTTCCTTAAAATGTTGCTCGATATTGAAAAGCAAACTCATACAAGCATGTCCCATTGGGAACTCACTGAATTCGCCTAGAAATTTTGATTCCATTCGTGAAAATTTTTCTGTATCCCGAACAGTCCACTTATTACTACTGCGGCCTATTGGGAACTAACCGATTCACAATGTTACTCAGATTCGGCTCACCAAATTTTTATAAATCTTGAAAAGTACACATATTACAAGAGCAGGCTACTAGGAACTAACTGAATTCACAAAGAAACAGTGTTTCAGTTCGTTAAAACGTTGCTCTATCTTGAATAACAAGCTTATTGCATGCGAACCCTATTGGGAACCTACTCAATTCGCAATGATACTTGGATTCCGTTCTTTAAAATGTTGCTCGATATTGAAAAGCAAACTCATACAAGCATGTCCCATTGGGAACTCACTGATTTCGCCTAGAAATTTTGATTCCATTCGTGAAAATTTTTCTATATCCTGAACAATCCACTTATTACTACTGCCGCCTATTGGGAACTAACCGAATTCACCATGTTACTCTGATTCGGCTCACCAAATTTTTATAAATCTTGAAAAGTACACATATTACAAGAGCAGGCTACTAGGAACTAACTGAATTCACAAAGAAACAGTGTTTCAGTTAGTTAAAACGTTGCTCTATCTTGAATAACAAGCTTATTACATGCGAATCCTATTGGGAACCTACTCAATTCGCAATGATACTTGAATTCCGTTCCTTAAAATGTTGCTCGATATTGAAAAGCAAACTCATACAAGCATGTCCCATTGGGAACTCACTGAATTCGCCTAGAAATTTTGATTCCATTCGTGAAAATTTTTCTATATCCCGAACAGTCCACTTATTACTACTGCCGCCTATTGGGAACTCACCGAATTCACCATGTTACTCAGATTCGGCTCACCAAATTTTTATAAATCTTGAAAAGTACACATATTACAAGAGCAGGCTACTAGGAACTAACTGAATTCACAAAGAAACAGTGTTTCAGTTCGTTAAAACGTTGCTCTATCTTGAAAACAAGCTTATTACATGCGAATACTATTGGGAACCTACTCAATTCGCAATGATACTTGTAATCCGTTCCATAAATGTTGCTCAATATTGAAAAGCAAACTCATACAAGCATATCCCATTGGGAACTCACTGAATTCGCCTAGAAATTTTGATTCCATTCGTGAAAATTTTTCTATATCCCGAACAGTCCACTTATTACTACTGCGGCCTATTGGGAACTAACCGATTCACAATGTTACTCAGATTCGGCTCACCAAATTTTTATAAATCTTGAAAAGTACACATATTACAAGAGCAGGCTACTAGGAACTAACTGAATTCACAAAGAAACAGTGTTTCAGTTCGTTAAAACGTTGCTCTATCTTGAATAACAAGCTTATTGCATGCGAACCCTATTGGGAACCTACTCAATTCGCAATGATACTTGGATTCCGTTCCTTAAAATGTTGCTAGATATTGAAAAGCAAACTCATACAAGCATGTCCCATTGGGAACTCACTGAATTCGCCTAGAAATTTTGATTCCATTCGTGAAAATTTTTCTATATCCTGAACAATCCACTTATTACTACTGCCGCCTATTGGGAACTAACCGAATTCACCATGTTACTCAGATTCGGCCCACCAAAGTTTTATAAATCTCGAAAAGTACACATATTACAAGAGCAGGCTACTAGGAACTAACTGAATTCTCAAAGAAACAGTGTTTCAGTTCGTTAAAACGTTGCTCTATCTTGAATAACAAGCTTATTCATGCGAATCCTATTGGGAACCTACTCAATTCGCAATGATACTTGGATTCCGTTCCTTAAAATGTTGCTCGATATTGAAAAGCAAACTCATACAAGCATGTCCCATTGGGAACTCAGTGAATACGCCTAGAAATTTTGATTCCATTCGTGAAAATTTTTCTATATACCGAATAGTCCACTTATTACTACTGCGGCCTATTGGGATCTAACCGAGTTCACCATGTTACTCAGATTCGGCTCACCAAATTTTTATAAATCTTTAAAAGTACACATATTACAAGAGCAGGCTACTAGGAACTAACTGAATTCACAAAGAAACAGTGTTTCAGTTCGTTAAAACGTTGCTCTATCTTGATTAACAAGCTTATTACATGCGAATCCTATTGGGAACCTACTCAATTCGCAATGATACTTGGATTCCGTTCCTTAAAATGTTGCTCGATATTGAAAAGCAAACTCATACAAGCATGTCCCATTGGGAACTCACTGAATTCGCCTCGAAATTTTGATTCCATTCGTGAAAATTTTCTATATCCCGAATAGTCCACTTATTACTACTGCGGCCTATTGGGAACTAACCGAATTCACCATGTTACTCAGATTCGGCTAACCAAACTTTTAAAAATCTTTAAAAGTACACATATTACAAGAGCACGCTACTAGGAACTAACTGAATTCACAAAGAAACAGTGTTTCAGTTCGTTAAAACGTTGCTCTATCTTGAATAACAAGCTTATTACATGCGAATCCTATTGGGAACCTACTCAATTCGCAATGATACTTGGATTCCGTTCCTTAAAATGTTGCTCGATATTGAAAAGCAAACTCATACAAGCATGTCCCATTGGGAAATCACTGAATTCGCCTAGAAATTTTGATTCCATTCGTGAAAATTTTTCTATATCCCGAACAGTCCACTTATTACTACTGCGGCCTATTGGGAACTAACCGAATTCACCATGTTACTCAGATTCGGCTCACCAAATTTTTATAAATCTTGAAAAGTACACATATTACAAGAGCAGGCTACTAGGAACTAACTGAATTCACAAAGAAACAGTGTTTCAGTTCGTTAAAACGTTGCTCTATCTTGAAAACAAGCTTATTACATGCGAATCCTATTGGGAACCTACTCAATTCGCAATGATACTTGGAATCCGTTCCTTAAAATGTTGCTCAATATTGAAAAACAAACTCATACAAGCATGTCCCATTGGGAACTCACTGAATTCGCCTCGAAATTTTGCTTCCATTCGTGAAAATTTTCTATATCCCGAACAGTCCACTTATTACTACTGCGGCCTATTGGGAACTAACCGAATTCACCATGTTACTCAGATTCGGCTAACCAAACTTTTAAAAATCTTTAAAAGTACACATATTACAAGAGCACGCTACTAGGAACTAACTGAATTCACAAAGAAACAGTGTTTCAGTTCGTTAAAACGTTGCTCTATCTTGAATAACAAGCTTATTACATGCGAATCCTATTGGGAACCTACTCTATTCGCAATGATACTTGGATTCCGTTCCTTAAAATGTTGCTCGATATTGAAAAGCAAACTCATACAAGCATGTCCCATTGGGAACTCACTGAATTCGCCTAGAAATTTTGATTCCATTCGTGAAAATTTTTCTGTATCCCGAACTGTCCACTTATTACTACTGCGGCCTATTGGGAACTAACCGATTCACAATGTTACTCAGATTCGGCTCACCAAATTTTTATAAATCTTGAAAAGTACACATATTACAAGAGCAGGCTACTAGGAACTAACTGAATTCACAAAGAAACAGTGTTTCAGTTCGTTAAAACGTTGCTCTATCTTGAATAACAAGCTTATTGCATGCGAACCCTATTGGGAACCTACTCAATTCGCAATGATACTTGGATTCCGTTCTTTAAAATGTTGCTCGATATTGAAAAGCAAACTCATACAAGCATGTCCCATTGGGAACTCACTGATTTCGCCTAGAAATTTTGATTCCATTCGTGAAAATTTTTCTATATCCTGAACAATCCACTTATTACTACTGCCGCCTATTGGGAACTAACCGAATTCACCATGTTACTCTGATTCGGCTCACCAAATTTTTATAAATCTTGAAAAGTACACATATTACAAGAGCAGGCTACTAGGAACTAACTGAATTCACAAAGAAACAGTGTTTCAGTTAGTTAAAACGTTGCTCTATCTTGAATAACAAGCTTATTACATGCGAATCCTATTGGGAACCTACTCAATTCGCAATGATACTTGAATTCCGTTCCTTAAAATGTTGCTCGATATTGAAAAGCAAACTCATACAAGCATGTCCCATTGGGAACTCACTGAATTCGCCTAGAAATTTTGATTCCATTCGTGAAAATTTTTCTATATCCCGAACAGTCCACTTATTACTACTGCCGCCTATTGGGAACTCACCGAATTCACCATGTTACTCAGATTCGGCTCACCAAATTTTTATAAATCTTGAAAAGTACACATATTACAAGAGCAGGCTACTAGGAACTAACTGAATTCACAAAGAAACAGTGTTTCAGTTCGTTAAAACGTTGCTCTATCTTGAAAACAAGCTTATTACATGCGAATACTATTGGGAACCTACTCAATTCGCAATGATACTTGGAATCCGTTCCATAAATGTTGCTCAATATTGAAAAGCAAACTCATACAAGCATATCCCATTGGGAACTCACTGAATTCGCCTAGAAATTTTGATTCCATTCGTGAAAATTTTTCTATATCCCGAACAGTCCACTTATTACTACTGCGGCCTATTGGGAACTAACCGATTCACAATGTTACTCAGATTCGGCTCACCAAATTTTTATAAATCTTGAAAAGTACACATATTACAAGAGCAGGCTACTAGGAACTAACTGAATTCACAAAGAAACAGTGTTTCAGTTCGTTAAAACGTTGCTCTATCTTGAATAACAAGCTTATTGCATGCGAACCCTATTGGGAACCTACTCAATTCGCAATGATACTTGGATTCCGTTCCTTAAAATGTTGCTCGATATTGAAAAGCAAACTCATACAAGCATGTCCCATTGGGAACTCACTGAATTCGCCTAGAAATTTTGATTCCATTCGTGAAAATTTTTCTATATCCTGAACAATCCACTTATTACTACTGCCGCCTATTGGGAACTAACCGAATTCACCATGTTACTCAGATTCGGCCCACCAAAGTTTTATAAATCTCGAAAAGTACACATATTACAAGAGCAGGCTACTAGGAACTAACTGAATTCTCAAAGAAACAGTGTTTCAGTTCGTTAAAACGTTGCTCTATCTTGAATAACAAGCTTATTCATGCGAATCCTATTGGGAACCTACTCAATTCGCAATGATACTTGGATTCCGTTCCTTAAAATGTTGCTCGATATTGAAAAGCAAACTCATACAAGCATGTCCCATTGGGAACTCAGTGAATTCGCCTAGAAATTTTGATTCCATTCGTGAAAATTTTTCTATATACCGAATAGTCCACTTATTACTACTGCGGCCTATTGGGATCTAACCGAGTTCACCATGTTACTCAGATTCGGCTCACCAAATTTTTATAAATCTTTAAAAGTACACATATTACAAGAGCAGGCTACTAGGAACTAACTGAATTCACAAAGAAACAGTGTTTCAGTTCGTTAAAACGTTGCTCTATCTTGATTAACAAGCTTATTACATGCGAATCCTATTGGGAACCTACTCAATTCGCAATGATACTTGGATTCCGTTCCTTAAAATGTTGCTCGATATTGAAAAGCAAACTCATACAAGCATGTCCCATTGGGAACTCACTGAATTCGCCTCGAAATTTTGATTCCATTCGTGAAAATTTTCTATATCCCGAATAGTCCACTTATTACTACTGCGGCCTATTGGGAACTAACCGAATTCACCATGTTACTCAGATTCGGCTAACCAAACTTTTAAAAATCTTTAAAAGTACACATATTACAAGAGCACGCTACTAGGAACTAACTGAATTCACAAAGAAACAGTGTTTCAGTTCGTTAAAACGTTGCTCTATCTTGAATAACAAGCTTATTACATGCGAATCCTATTGGGAACCTACTCAATTCGCAATGATACTTGGATTCCGTTCCTTAAAATGTTGCTCGATATTGAAAAGCAAACTCATACAAGCATGTCCCATTGGGAACTCACTGAATTCGCCTAGAAATTTTGATTCCATTCGTGAAAATTTTTCTATATCCCGAACAGTCCACTTATTACTACTGCGGCCTATTGGGAACTAACCGAATTCACCATGTTACTCAGATTCGGCTCACCAAATTTTTATAAATCTTGAAAAGTACACATATTACAAGAGCAGGCTACTAGGAACTAACTGAATTCACAAAGAAACAGTGTTTCAGTTCGTTAAAACGTTGCTCTATCTTGAAAACAAGCTTATTACATGCGAATCCTATTGGGAACCTACTCAATTCGCAATGATACTTGGAATCCGTTCCATAAATGTTGCTCAATATTGAAAAGCAAACTCATACAAGCATATCCCATTGGGAACTCACTGAATTCGCCTAGAAATTTTGATTCCATTCGTGAAAATTTTTCTATATCCCGAACAGTCCACTTATTACTACTGCAGCCTATTGGGAACTAACCGATTCACAATGTTACTCAGATTCGGCTCACCAAATTTTTATAAATCTTGAAAAGTACACATATTACAAGAGCAGGCTACTAGGAACTAACTGAATTCACAAAGAAACAGTGTTTCAGTTCGTTAAAACGTTGCTCTATCTTGAATAACAAGCTTATTGCATGCGAACCCTATTGGGAACCTACTCAATTCGCAATGATACTTGGATTCCGTTCCTTAAAATGTTGCTCGATATTGAAAAGCAAACTCATACAAGCATGTCCCATTGGGAACTCACTGAATTCGCCTAGAAATTTTGATTCCATTCGTGAAAATTTTTCTATATCCTGAACAATCCACTTATTACTACTGCCGCCTATTGGGAACTAACCGAATTCACCATGTTACTCCGATTCGGCTCACCAAATTTTTATAAATCTTGAAAAGTACACATATTACAAGAGCAGGCTACTAGGAACTAACTGAATTCACAAAGAAACAGTGTTTCACTTCGTTAAAACGTTGCTCTATCTTGAATAACAAGCTTATTACATGCGAACCCTATTGAGAACCTACTCAATTCACCATGATACTTGGATTCCGTTCCTTAAAATGTTGCTCGATATTGAAAAGCAAACTCATACAAGCATGTCCCATTGGGAACTCACTGAATTCGCCTAGAAATTTTGATTCCATTCGTGAAAATTTTTCTATATCCAAAACAGTCCACCTATTAATACTGCCGCCTATTGGGAACTAACCGAATTCACAATGTTACTCAGATTCGGCTCACCAAATTTTTATAAATCTTGAAAAGTACACATATTACAAGAGCAGGCTACTAGGAACTAACTGAATTCACAAAGAAACAGTGTTTCAGTTCGTTAAAACGTTGCTCTATCTTGAATAACAAGCTTATTACATGCGAATCCTATTGGGAACCTACTCAATTCGCAATGATACTTGCATTCCGTTCCTTAAAATGTTGCTCGATATTGTAAAGCAAACTCATACAAGCATGTCCCATTGGGAACTCACTGAATTCGCCTCGAAATTTTGCTTCCATTCGTGAAAATTTTCTATATCCCGAACAGTCCACTTATTACTACTGCGGCCTATTGGGAACTAACCGAATTCACCATGTTACTCAGATTCGGCTAACCAAATTTTTAAAAATCTCTAAAAGTACACATATTACAAGAGCAGGCTACTAGGAACTAACTGAATTCACAAAGAAACAGTGTTTCAGTTCGTTAAAACGTTGCTCTATCTTGAATAACAAGCTTATTACATGCGAACGCTATTGGGAACCTACTCAATTCGCAATGATACTTGGATTCCGTTCCTTAAAATGTTGCTCGATATTGAAAAGCAAACTCATACAAGCATGTCCCATTGGGAACTCACTGAATTCGCCTCGAAATTTTGCTTCCATTCGTGAAAATTTTCTATATCCCGAACAGTCCACTTATTACTACTGCGGCCTATTGGGAACTAACCGAATTCACCATGTTACTCAGATTCGGCTAACCAAACTTTTAAAAATCTCTAAAAGTACACATATTACAAGAGCAGGCTACTAGGAACTAA